>NC_090617.1:2226496-2264652 GCF_004359215.1 Bremia lactucae
ACTACAGCTTTGCTTTCGTCCATGCCAAAACGTTTGAGAATATCGTCCACATAGCGACGCTGACACATGGTCAAGCTACCCTCTGGGTTGTCTATCAGCTCGATGCCAAGAACAAAGGCACACTAGCCACTGTCCGTCATCTCAAAGCGTGTCTTGAGGTCATTCTTGGTACGTGTGACCAATTTAGGCAAGCTGCCAGTAACCAGCACATCGTCTTCGTAGATCAGCACAAGCACACAATGTCCGTCCAAAATCTTTTGATATAGACATGGGTCGAATGCTGATACTTGAAGCCAATAGAGCATATGTACTCGATGCCGAGAACAAAGGCACACTTGCCACTGTCCGTCATCTCAAAGCGTGTCTTGAGGTCATTCTTGGTACGTGTGACCAATTTAGGCAAGCTGCCAGTAACCAGCACATCGTCTTCGTAGATCAGCACAAGCACACAATGTCCGTCCAAAATCTTTAGATATAGACATGGGTCGAATGCTGATACTTGAAAGCCAATAGAGCATATGTATTCGTCAAACGTTTCATTCCATACGCGCGACGCTTGTTTGAATCCGTGTATAGCCTTGACCAGTTATAAACAATTAAAATTGTCATCAAGCTGAACTCCTTCGGGGATTTCGCAATAAACTTGTTCTTTCATGATTTCATACAGATATGCAGTTACCACATCTAGCTGGTCGAGAGGCCACTTGATAAACTCGGCAATAGCAATCACCATACGCAGTGTCACATACTTGACTACCGGCGATAAGGTTTCGGTGTAATCAATGCCGTACTTCTGTCTAAAGCTATTCGCGACGAGGCGATCCTTGCACTTGTCAATAGATCCATTTTCTCTGCGCTTGATCTTAAACACCCATTTAATACCGATGGTACGTTGATTGTGTGGCAGCTTGGCAGCACGAAGCATACCACGCAGACGCATGGACTCGAGTTCCCTACGAATTGCTTCGCGCCAATGAACTTGCTGCGGTCCATTTATTACCTCTTGGAAAGACTTTGGCTCTGATAAGTCGATCGATCCTTCAACGGCATTAGCGCTTGCATGCCAAAAAAAGAGGAGAAGCAGCTTCGTCATCTTGGCCATCATTCTTTTCTTCATCGTCTTCCATACGCGAGTCAACGGGCGCGCTTGCTTCTTTAAGACCATTTTGTGTCGAATAGCAGGTGATTTCTAGGTAGATTTCTCTTTTCACTTGAGCGACCTTTTCGCTTTCCTGACTGCTTCTGCTTCATTTCTGGGGCAGCACAGTCATCAATTTTGAGATCTTCAAATTTCAAATCATTGACATCTTCGTCCAAGCTTATTGGCAGAGACCCGAAAGCAGACTCATCGATGTTAACATCGTGAATAATAATAACTTGCCCTGCATCGACGTCAAAGACTCGTTAAGCTTTAGATATTTCTTTGTAACCGAGAAAAATTCCGACGCGAGCCTTAGGTTCCCTTTTGAGTCGTTTTTTTCTTTAGAGCCAGAATGTACGTCCGGCAGCCAACTACACGCTTGTGTTTTCTTCTTGGTTTCGACTCTTGGACAATCTCGTACGGAGTCTTGTGCTCAACGGCAGTCGATTCTTGACGTATATGGCTGTCATTGCTGCCTCATCCCAGAAGCACTTGTCAAGCTTGGCGTGATGCAGTATACTGCGCCTTATTACAACAATCGTCCGAATAGCACGCTCTGCAGTCCCATTAGTCTGGTGTGGCGTACGGAACTGTAGTTTGCTGCTCAATTCCTTCATCTTCGTAGAAAGTCTTGATCAAGCTTGTCGCGAATTCACGAGCTCCATCGTGCCGTACACACTTACCTTCTTGGGAAACTGTCTGGATCTTCATGATGTAGCTCCTGATGCGGCCTTAACTGTCCAATTTGGCTCGCATGCAAACATCCTTTATACATCCGCTAGCTCATCAACAATGAGTAGCAATAACCTGCTCCTACAACTGATTCTTGTTCCATGGGACCGCAAATGTTGAGATGAAGCAATTCGAAGATGTCATAATGATGCTTGTCGCGGCTGCTCGGGAACGGTATTTGAACCATTCTTCCTTGCTGACAGCCACGGCAAGTGCTTGACAAATTTTGTGTCATCGACGTACTTGCATCCTTGATCATGTCCATGTTGACCATTTTGCGTAGCACTTGAACTGGAGCATGATTCATACGCGCGTGCAGATCAATCGTCTTTAAATTTGTTGCCGCATTAGCAGATCGTTGAGCCGTAAGCAGCCAGTAGAGTCCATCAACAAGATCCGCTGTTGTCACTACTTGATACGAGTCCTTACGCGAAACACGCATTTCGGCACCATCAAACACCACTTAGAACTTGCCATGCATACTGATTTGGGGTACCAAAAGTAAGTTCTAGCTCATGTCTGGGACGTAAAAAGCGTTCTTGATTTTAATTTGTCTCGAATTTCTATCAGGAAGTATGACTTCTTTCACGATAGTGCCAACACTCTTGATAGCCGCCATGTTACCGCCGGCTACTGACGCGCCACCTTCATCACGCTCAATTAGATTGGCGCATTTTGCCTTGTCGTTGCATATGTGGTGCGTTGCGCCGCTGTCGACCGCCCACATCCCGGACATGTTCTTGCCCGTCGTCATTCCACATTCCAGCGAAACAGCAAATGCCACCCGATCGTAGTCGTGGGCATCATCGTTGTTTCTCCACTGGAAACTGTTGGCCCCGCATCATCGGGCATTGCCGCCGCGTCTTGGACCTCGATTCTCATCTTTTTGCTTGGTCCAGCACTTGTTAATAACGTGCCCCAATGTTCCGCAGTACGTGCACTGACGAGATTCACGGTAGGTGTTACGGTGACTGGTCAAGGACATATTACATGTAGCGGCTCCATGTTGCATAGTTGTCGCCGTTGAACTTGACAATGGAGACCTTGGTTAACATCTCGTTGGCAGAAGGCATGGAACTTGAGCTCATAATCTAATAGAATAAACGAGACAAAGCGAAGCGAGAAGGAGCAAAGAGCAGCGAGGGTGAAAGGGTGGTAAACCGAAGTGAAGACACTTGAGCAGGAGAAGACATATTTGGAAGTGATTGATTTATTGGGGATTACACTTCTACTTCTCGAAACCACTCATTTCTACATAGTGCATTTAACTATACTATAATATACGTGAATGCTATGTTTAATCGTGGTTCGGATTGGACCGTTTTGGGTTGTGTACATTACCTGAAACCCATAACCCTCAATACGCCCCCTCAATGCGAACTCGCTTGAATGCCAAGAGCCGCTGTCATGTCCTTGTGGCATGGACCGTGTAGTTCCTTAGTCAAAATGTCCGCGAGCATAACCGAAGTCTCGCAATAGTCGACCTTGGCTTCTTCCCGTTTTATCTCGTCACGAATGTGGTGGTACTTGATGTCGATATGTTTAGCGCGGCCATGATTAACAGCATTCTTTGTCATCTTGATGCATGACTGATTGTCTTTATAAATTACAAACTCGGGTGTAGAATAAACGGCAGCAATTACAATCTCACAAAGCAAGCGATGAATCCATTTGCCTTCTTTGAATGCCAGACTAAGCGCAATGTATTCCGCCTCATTAGTGGAAAGTGAGACGCTTGATTTTTTCTTTCAGCCCTAACTTATGGGCGCACTAAGTAACATGAACGTGTAGCTCGAAGTCGATTTGCGATCAGCAAGATCTCCAGCCCAGTCCGCATCAGAGTATCCACAAAAAAACAATCTTATCGCTTGGCTTGTAACAGATTCCATGCATCTTGGTGCCTTGTAGATATCGAAAGATACGCTTAACTGCAACCCAGTGTTCTTCTTGGGCGTTCTCCATAAAGCGTGACACATATCCAACGGCGTACGCAATATCTGGGCGCGTTGCAGTCGTAAGGTGCATCAGTGCACCAACTGCTTCGCGAGATGGAGCGTCCACTTTATTAGCTGCATTACTCGGGGGCAGCCGAGAGCTTACATCAACCGGACTCACTACAGCTTTGCTTTCGTCCATGCCAAAACGTTTGAAAATATCGTCCACATCGCGACGCTGACACATGGTCAAGCTACCCTCTGGGTTGTCTATCAGCTCGATGCCAAGAACAAAGGCACACTTGCCACTGTCCGTCATCTCAAAGCGTGTCTTGAGGTCATTCTTGGTACGTGTGACCAATTTAGGCAAGCTGCCAGTAACCAGCACATCGTCTTCGTAGATCAGCACAAGCACACAATGTCCGTCCAAAATCTTTTGATATAGACATGGGTCGAATGCTGATACTTGAAAGCCAATAGAGCATATGTATTCGTCAAACGTTTCATTCCATACGCGCGACGCTTGTTTGAATCCGTGTATAGCCTTGACCAGTTATAAACAATTAAAATTGTCATCAAGCTGAACTCCTTCGGGGATTTCGCAATAAACTTGTTCTTTCATGATTTCATACAGATATGCAGTTACCACATCTAGCTGGTCCAGAGGTCACTTGATAAACTTGGCAATAGTAATGACCATACGCAGTGTCACATACTTGACAACCGGCGATAAGGTTTCGGTGTAATCAATGCCGTACTTCTGTCTGAAGCCCTTCGCGACGAGGCGAGCGTTGCACTTGTCGATAGATCCATTTTCTCTGCGCTTGATCTTAAACACCCATTTGGTACCTATGGCACGTTGATCGTGTGGCAGCTTGGCAGCACGAAGCATACCACGCAGACGCATGGACTGGAGTTCCCTACGAATTGCCTCGCGCCAATGAACTTGCTGCGGTCCATTTATTACCTCTTGGAAAGACTTTGGCTCTGATAAGTCGATCGATCCTTCAACGGCATTAGCACTTGCACGCCAAAAACGAGGAGAAGCAGCTTTGACATCTTGGCCATCATTCTTTTCTGCATCGTCTTCCATACGCGATTCAATGGGCGCGCTTGCTTCTTCAAGACCATTTTGTTGTCGAGCAGCAGGTAATTTCCTGGGTAGGTTTCTCTTTTCACTTTAGCGACCTTTTCGCTTTCCTGTCTGCTTGTACTCCATTTTTGGGGAAGCAATTTCGAGATCTTCAAATTCCGAATCATCGACATCTTCGTCCAAGCTTATCGGCAGAAACTCGAAAGCAGACTCATCGATGTTAACATCGTGAATAATAATAACTTGCCCTGCATCGACGTCAAAGACTCGATAAGCTTTAGATATTTCTTCGTAACCGAGAAAAATTCCGACGCGAGCCTTAGGTTCCCTTTTGAGTCGTTTTTTTCTTTAGAGCCAGAATGTACGTCCGGCAGCCAACTACACGCTTGTGTTTTCTTCTTGGTTTCGACTCTTGGACAATCTCGTACGGAGTCTTGTGCTCAACGGCAGTCGATTCTTGACGTATATGGCTGTCATTGCTGCCTCATCCCAGAAGCACTTGTCAAGCTTGGCGTGATGCAGTATACTGCGCCTTATTACAACAATCGTCCGAATAGCACGCTCTGCAGTCCCATTAGTCTGGTGTGGCGTACGGAACTGTAGTTTGCTGCTCAATTCCTTCATCTTCGTAGAAAGTCTTGATCAAGCTTGTCGCGAATTCACGAGCTCCATCGTGCCGTACACACTTACCTTCTTGGGAAACTGTCTGGATCTTCATGATGTAGCTCCTGATGCGGCCTTAACTGTCCAATTTGGCTCGCATGCAAACATCCTTTATACATCCGCTAGCTCATCAACAATGAGTAGCAATAACCTGCTCCTACAACTGATTCTTGTTCCATGGGACCGCAAATGTTGAGATGAAGCAATTCGAAGATGTCATAATGATGCTTGTCGCGGCTGCTCGGGAACGGTATTTGAACCATTCTTCCTTGCTGACAGCCACGGCAAGTGCTTGACAAATTTTGTGTCATCGACGTACTTGCATCCTTGATCATGTCCATGTTGACCATTTTGCGTAGCACTTGAACTGGAGCATGACTCATACGCGCGTGCAGATCAATCGTCTTTGAATTTGTTGCCGCATTAGCAGATCGTTGAGCCGTACGCAGCCAGTAGAGTCCATCAACAAGATCCGCTGTTGTCACTACTTGATACGAGTCCTTACGCGAAACACGCATTTCGGCACCATCAAACACCACTTAGAACTTGCCATGCATACTGATTTGGGGTACCAAAAGTAAGTTCTAGCTCATGTCTGGGACGTAAAAAGCGTTCTTGATTTTAATTTGTCTCGAATTTCTATCAGGAAGTATGACTTCTTTCACGATAGTGCCAACACTCTTGATAGCCGCCATGTTACCGCCGGCTACTGACGCGCCACCTTCATCACGCTCAATTAGATTGGCGCATTTTGCCTTGTCGTTGCATATGTGGTGCGTTGCGCCGCTGTCGACCGCCCACATCCCGGACATGTTCTTGCCCGTCGTCATTCCACATTCCAGCGAAACAGCAAATGCCACCCGATCGTAGTCGTGGGCATCATCGTTGTTTCTCCACTGGAAACTGTTGGCCCCGCATCATTGGGCATTGCCGCCGCGTCTTGGACCTCGATTCTCATCTTTTTGCTTGGTCCAGCACTTGTTAATAACGTGCCCCAATGTTCCGCAGTACGTGCACTGACGAGATTCACGGTAGGTGTTACGGTGACTGGTCAAGGACATATTACATGTAGCGGCTCCATGTTGCATAGTTGTCGCCGTTGAACTTGACAATGGAGACCTTGGTTAACATCTCGTTGGCAGAAGGCATGGAACTTGAGCTCATAATCTAATAGAATAAACGAGACAAAGCGAAGCGAGAAGGAGCAAAGAGCAGCGAGGGTGAAAGGGTGGTAAACCGAAGTGAAGACACTTGAGCAGGAGAAGACATATTTGGAAGTGATTGATTTATTGGGGATTACACTTCTACTTCTCGAAACCACTCATTTCTACATAGTGCATTTAACTATACTATAATATACGTGAATGCTATGTTTAATCGTGGTTCGGATTGGACCGTTTTGGGTTGTGTACATTACCTGAAACCCATAACCCTCAATACGCCCCCTCAATGCGAACTCGCTTGAATGCCAAGAGCCGCTGTCATGTCCTTGTGGCATGGACCGTGTAGTTCCTTAGTCAAAATGTCCGCGAGCATAACCGAAGTCTCGCAATAGTCGACCTTGGCTTCTTCCCGTTTTATCTCGTCACGAATGTGGTGGTACTTGATGTCGATATGTTTAGCGCGGCCATGATTAACAGCATTCTTTGTCATCTTGATGCATGACTGATTGTCTTTATAAATTACAAACTCGGGTGTAGAATAAACGGCAGCAATTACAATCTCACAAAGCAAGCGATGAATCCATTTGCCTTCTTTGAATGCCAGACTAAGCGCAATGTATTCCGCCTCACTAGTGGAAAGTGAGACGCTTGATTTTTTCTTTCAGCCCTTACTTATGGGCGCACTAAGTAACATGAACGTGTAGCTCGAAGTCGATTTGCGATCAGCAAGATCTCCAGCCCAGTCCGCATCAGAGTATCCACAAAAAAACAATCTTATCGCTTGGCTTGTAACAGATTCCATGCATCTTGGTGCCTTGTAGATATCGAAAGATACGCTTAACTGCAACCCAGTGTTCTTCTTGGGCGTTCTCCATAAAGCGTGACACATATCCAACGGCGTACGCAATATCTGGGCGCGTTGCAGTCGTAAGGTGCATCAGTGCACCAACTGCTTCGCGAGATGGAGCGTCCACTTTATTAGCTGCATTACTCGGGGGCAGCCGAGAGCTTACATCAACCGGACTCACTACAGCTTTGCTTTCGTCCATGCCAAAACGTTTGAAAATATCGTCCACATCGCGACGCTGACACATGGTCAAGCTACCCTCTGGGTTGTCTATCAGCTCGATGCCAAGAACAAAGGCACACTTGCCACTGTCCGTCATCTCAAAGCGTGTCTTGAGGTCATTCTTGGTACGTGTGACCAATTTAGGCAAGCTGCCAGTAACCAGCACATCGTCTTCGTAGATCAGCACAAGCACACAATGTCCGTCCAAAATCTTTTGATATAGACATGGGTCGAATGCTGATACTTGAAGCCAATAGAGCATATGTACTCGATGCCGAGAACAAAGGCACACTTGCCACTGTCCGTCATCTCAAAGCGTGTCTTGAGGTCATTCTTGGTACGTGTGACCAATTTAGGCAAGCTGTCAGTAACCAGCACATCGTCTTCGTAGATCAGCACAAGCACACAATGTCCGTCCAAAATCTTTTGATATAGACATGGGTCGAATGCTGATACTTGAAAGCCAATAGAGCATATGTATTCGTCAAACGTTTCATTCCATACGCGCGACGCTTGTTTGAATCCGTGTATAGCCTTGACCAGTTATAAACAATTAAAATTGTCATCAAGCTGAACTCCTTCGGGGATTTCGCAATAAACTTGTTCTTTCATGATTTCATACAGATATGCAGTTACCACATCTAGCTGGTCGAGAGGTCACTTGATAAACTTGGCAATAGTAATGACCATACGCAGTGTCACATACTTGACTACCGGCGATAAGGTTTTTTTGTAATCTATGCGTACTTCTGTCTGAAGCCCTTCGCGACGAGGCGAGCGTTGCACTTGTCGATAGATCCATTTTCTCTGCGCTTGATCTTAAACACCCATTTGGTACCTATGGCACGTTGATCGTGTGGCAGCTTGGCAGCACGAAGCATACCACGCAGACGCATGGACTGGAGTTCCCTACGAATTGCCTCGCGCCAATGAACTTGCTGCGGTCCATTTATTACCTCTTGGAAAGACTTTGGCTCTGATAAGTCGATCGATCCTTCAACGGCATTAGCACTTGCACGCCAAAAACGAGGAGAAGCAGCTTTGACATCTTGGCCATCATTCTTTTCTTCATCGTCTTCCATCCGCGAGTCAACGGGCGCGCTTGCTTCTTCAAGACCATTCTGTGTCGAACAGCAGGTTATTTCTGGGTAGATTTCTCTTTTCACTTGAGCGACCATTTCGCTTTCCTGACTGCTTGTACTTCATTTCTGGGGCAGCACAGTNCCATGCATACTGATTTGGGGTACCAAAAGTAAGTTCTAGCTCATGTCTGGGACGTAAAAAGCGTTCTTGATTTTAATTTGTCTCGAATTTCTATCAGGAAGTATGACTTCTTTCACGATAGTGCCAACACTCTTGATAGCCGCCATGTTACCACCGGCTACTGACGCGCCACCTTCATCACGCTCAATTAGATTGGCGCATTTTGCCTCGTCGTTGCATATGTGGTGCGTTGCGCCGCTGTCGACCGCCCATATCCCGGACATTTTCTTGCCCGTCGTCATTCCACATTCCAGCGAAACAGCAAATGCCACCCGATCGTAGTCGTAGGCATCATCGTTGTTTCTCCACTGGAAACTGTTGGCCCCGCATCATCGGCCATTGCCGCCGCGTCTTGGACCTCGATTCTCATCTTTTTGCTTGGTTCAGCACTTGTCAATAGCGTGCCCCAATTTTCCGCAGTACGTGCACTGACGAGAATCACGGTAGCTGTTAACGGCTTCTGCTGAACTCTTAGACTTCACCGCCACCACTTTCTCGGCTTGCCGCTAGATATGCTCATATGCAAGCACCTTTACCATCTTGCGAAAGCAGCTCAGTATTATTCATCTCCAGATTGAGAACGACGTTCTCGTAGCTCTTGGGTAGACTGCGAAGAAAGCAAATAACTACGTCTTCTTCCTCCATCTTGACGCCGATGCTGCTGAGATTGGCGCTGATGTTATGAACTTCATTGCAACGGTGCAAGACGTTGTCGTCTTCCGCCATCATCATAATGAAGAGTTGCCTTTTGAGGTAGATCCGGCCAGCCTTCTGCGATCCGACGTACGTCGTTTTTAGACGCGTCCACGCAGCCCAAGCTTTCTCGCAGTCATCAGCCATATGTGGGTAATCCGCATTCATGTCGAGCAGCATAAGTCCAAAGGAAATGTTGTTGGCCCTTATGTAGTCATCCCTGGCCCGTATTTGTGAAGCTTGGCGTTAACTCGCGATTCACCACATGCCACGTTGACTTGGTCAAGAACGCATTACACATGTAGCGGCTCCATGTTGCATAGTTGTCACCGTTCAACTTGACAATGGAGACCTTGGTTAACATCTTGATGGCAGAATACATGGTGCTTGGGCTCATAATCTAATAGAATAAACGAGACAAAGCGAAGCGAGAAGGAGCGAAGAGCAGCGAGGGTGAAAGGGTGGTAAACCGAAGTGAAGACACTTGAGCAGAAGAAGACATATTTGGAAGTGATTGATTGATTGGGGATTACACTTCTACTTCTCGAAACCACTCATTTCAACATAGTGCATTAAACTATACTATAATATACGTGAATGCTATGTTTAACCGTGGTTCGGATTGGACCGGTTTGGGTTGTGTACATTACTCGTAACCCATAACCCTTAATACGGCCCTCAATGCGAGCTCGCTTGAATGCCAAAAGCCGCTGTGATGTCCTTGTGGCATGGACCGTGTAGTGCCTTAGTCAAAATGTCTGCGAGCATAACCGAAGTCTCGCAATAGTCGACCTTGACTTCTTACCGTTTTATCTTTCCACGAATCTGGTGATACTTGATGTCGATTTGTTTAGCGCGGCCATGATTTACAGGATTCTTTGTCATCTTGATGCATGACTAATTGTCTTTGAAAATCACAAACTCGGGTGTAGAATAAACGGCAGCAATTTCAATCTCACAAAGCAAGCGGTGAATCTATTTGCCTTCTTTGATTGCCAGACTAAGCGCAATATATTCCGCCTCGCTAGTGGAAAGTGAGACGCTTGATTGTTTTTTGCTGCCCCAAGTTATGGGCGAACTAAGAAACATGAGCGTGTAGCCCGAAGTCGATTTGCGATCAGCAAGATTTCCAGCCCAGTCTGCATCAGAGTATCCACAAAAACCAATCTTATCGCTTGGCTTATAACAGATTCCATGCGTCTTGCTGCCTTGTAAATAGCGAAAGATACGCTTAACTGCAGCCCAGTGTCTTTCTTGGAGGTTCTTCATAAAGCGTGATACATATCCAACGGCGTACGCAATATCTGGGCGCGTTACAGTCGTAAGTGGCATCAGTGCACCAGCTGCTTCGCGAGATGGAGCGTCCACTTTGGTAGCTGCATTACTTGAAGGCAGCCGAGAGCTTACACCAACCGGACTCACTACAGCTTTGCTTTCGTCCATGCCAAAACGTTTGAGAATATCGTCCACATAACGACGCTGACACATGGTCAAGCTACCCTCGGGGTTGTCTATCAGCTCGATGCCAAGAACAAAGGCACACTTGCCACTGTCCGTCATCTCAAAGCGTGTCTTGAGGTCATTCTTGGTACGTGTGACCAATTTAGGCAAGCTGCCAGTAACCAGCACATCGTCTTCGTAGATCAGCACAAGCACACGATGTCCGTCCAAAATCTTTAGATATAGACATGGGTCGAATGCTGATACTTGAAAGCCAATAGAGCATATGTATTCGTCAA
Organism: Bremia lactucae; assembly: GCF_004359215.1. Classification (NCBI taxonomy): domain Eukaryota; phylum Oomycota; class Peronosporomycetes; order Peronosporales; family Peronosporaceae; genus Bremia; species Bremia lactucae. The sequence continues at coordinate 2,237,987 of NC_090617.1, forward strand.
ACGTTTCATTCCATACGTGCGACGCTTGTTTGAATCCGTGTATAGCCTTGACCAGTTATAACCAATTAAAATTGTCATCAAGCTGAACTCCTTCGGGGATTTCGCAATAAACTTGTTCTTTTCATGATTTCATACAGGAATGCAATTACCACATCTAGCTGGTCGAGAGGCCACTTGATAAACTTGGCAATAGCAATTACCATACGCAGTGTCACATACTTGACAACCGGCGATAAGATTTCTGTGTAATCAATGCCGTATTTGTCTGAAGCCCTTCGCGACGAGGCGAGCCTTGCACTTGTCGATAGATCCATTTTCTCTGCGCTTGATCTTAAACACCCATTTGGTACCGATGGCACGTTGATTGTGTGGCAGCTTGGCAGCACGAAGCATACCACGCAGACGCATGGACTCGAGTTCCCTACGAATTGCTTCGCGCCAATGAACTTGCTGCGGTCCATTTGTTTCCTCTTGGAAAGACTTTGGCTCTGATAAGTCGATCGATCCTTCAACGGCATTAGCACTTGCACGCCAAAAAAGAGGAGAAGCAGCTTCGTCATCTTGGCCATCATTCTTTTCTTTATCGTCTTCCATACGCGAGTCAACGGGCGCGCTTGCTTCTTCAAGACCATTTTGTTTCGAATAGCAGGTGATTTTCTGGGTAGATTTCTCTTTTCACTTGAGCGACCTTTTCGCTTTCTTGACTGCTTGTACTTCATTTCTGGGGCAGCACAGTCATCAATTTTGAGATCTTCAAATTTCAAATCATTGACATCTTCGTCCAAGCTTATTGGCAGAGACCCTAAAAACAGACTCATCGAAGTTAATATCGTGAATAATATTAACTTGCCCTGCATCGACGTCAAAGACTCGATAAGCTTGAGATATTTCTTTGTAACCGAGAAAAATTCCGACGCGAGTCTTAGGTTCCCTTTTGAGTCGTTTTTTCTTTAGAGTCAGAATGAACGTCCGGCAGCCAAATACACGCATGTGTTTTCTTCTTGGTTTTGACTCTTGGACAATCTTGTAGGGAGTCTTGTGCTCAACATCTGGTGACGGCAGTCAATTCATGACGTATATGGCTGTCATTGCTACCTCATCCCAGAAGCACTTGTCGAGCTTGGCGTGATGCAGTATACTGCGCCTTATTGCAACAATCGTCCAAATAGCACGCTCTGCCGTCCCATTAGTCTGGTGGGCGTACGGAACTGTAGTTTGCTGCTCAATTCCTTCATCTTCGTAGAAACTCTTTGATCGAGCTTGTCGCGATCTCACGAGCTCCATCGTGCCGTACACACTTATTTCTTGGAAAACTGTGTCTGGATCTTCGTGATGTAGCTCCTGATGCGGCCTTCACTGTCCGATTTGGCTCGCATGCAAACACCCTTTATACATCCGCTAGCTTTATCAACAATGAGTAGCAGATACCTGCTCCTCCAAGTGATTCTTGTTTCATGGGACCGCAAATGGCGAGATGAAGCAATTTGAAGATTCATAGTGACGCTTGTCGCGGTTGCTCGAGAACGGTATTTGAACCATTCTTCATTGCTGACAGCCACGGCAAGTGCTTGACAAATTTTGTGTCATCGACGTACTTGCATCCTTGATCATGTCCATGTTGACCATTTTGCGTAGCACTTGAACTGGAGCATGACCCATACGCGCGTGCAGATCAATCGTCTTTGAATTTGTTGCCGCATTTTAGCAGATCGTTGAGCCGCACGCAGCCAGTAGAGTCCATCAACAAGATCCGCTGTTGTCACTACTTGATACGAGTCCTTACGCGAAACACGCATTTCGGCACCATCAAGCACCACTTAGAACTTACCATGCATACTGATTTGGGGTACCAAAAGTAAGTTCTAGCTCATGTCTGGGACGTAAAAAGCGTTCTTGATTTTAATTTGTCTCGAATTTCTATCAGGAAGCATGACTTCTTTCACGATAGTGCCAACACTCTTGATAGCCGCCATGTTACCATTGGCTACTGATGCGCCACCTTCATCACGCTCAATTAGATTGGCGCATTTTGCCTTGTCGTTGCATATGTGATGCGTTGCGCCGCTGTCGACCGCCCACATCCCGGACACGTTCTTGTCCGTCGTCATTCCACATTCAAGCGAAACAGCAAATGCCACCCGATCGTAGTCGTAGGCATCATCGCTGTTTCTCCACTGAAAATTGTTGGCCCCGCCTCATCGGGCACTGCCGCGTCTTGGACCTCGATTCTCATATTTTTGCTTGGTCCAGCACTTGTCAATGGCATGCCCTAATTTTTCGCAGTACGTGCACTGACGAGATTCACGGTAGGTGTTGAAAGCTTTTGCTAAACTCTCAGACTTCACCGCCACCACTTTCTCGGCCTGCCGCTTGATATGCTCATTTATAAGCACCTTTACCATTTTGCGAACGCAGCTCAATATTATTCATCTTCAGATTAAGTACGACGTAGCGCGAAGCAAAAAGTAGCTACGTATTCGTCCTCCATCTTGACGCCGATGCTGCTGAGCTTGGCACTGATGGTACGAACTTCATTGCAATGATGCAAGACGTTGTCGTCTTTCGCCATCATCATAATGAAGAGTTGCCTTTTGAGGTAGATCCGGCCAGCCTTCTGCATCCGGCGTACGTCGTTATTAGACACGTCCACGCAGCTCACGCTCCCTCGCAGTCATCAACCACATAATGGTAATCCGCATTCATGTGGAGCAGCATAAGTCCAAAGGCAACGTTGTTGGCCCTTATGTAGTCGTCCCTGGCCCGTATTCGTGAAGCTTGGCGTCGTCTCGTGATTCACCACATGCCACGTTGACTTGACATTACGCATGTAGCGGCTCCATGTTGCATAGTTGTCACCGTTGAACTTGACAATGGAGACCTTGGTTGACATCTCGTTGGCAGAAGACATGGTACTTGGGCTCATAATCTAATCGAATAAACGAGACAAAGCGAAGCGAGAAGGAGCGAAGAGCAGCGAGGGTGAAAGGGTGGTAAGCCGAAGTGAAGACACTTGAGCAGGAGAAGAGATATTTGGAAGTGATTGATTTATTGGGGCTTACACTTCTACTTCTCGAAACCACTCATTTCTACATAGTGCATTTAACTATACTATAATATACGTAAATGCTATGTTTAACCGTGGTTCGGATTGGACCGGTTTGGGTTGTGTACATTACCTGAAACCCATAACCCTCAATACGTCCCCTCAATGCGAACTCGCTTAAATACCAAGAGCCGCTGTCATGTCCTTGTGGCATGGACCGTGTAGTGCCTTAGTCAAAATGTCCGCCGTCTACGTTCATGAATGGTATTCGGGTGACAGGCACTTTTCAGAAAGGTGCCGTCGACGATAAAAATGGCAACCCAAATTGCCTTAGTTGAGGAGCAATCCTTCAACAGTGCCTCGGCGACAGCTTGGTATTAGCCGTCTGCCGAGAGGTCAGATGCCACTCCCATGGAGTTATGCAATGCAGACGTTGTCTGTTTTAAATGCGGCAAGCGCGGCCATGTGATGGCTCGCTGCTATACCAGGGTCCCTGCTGGGGCAAGATGTCCAGCAAGAGGACTCCCTGCCGAAGGTGATGGCAGAACCAGCGTGCAAATCGACGCGTGAGTACCGCATCAACCACTGAGGGTTCGGAAAATGCAGGAGCGTAGTAGGGGCAAGATGCCCTACTAAGGTGGACTCTAAGGCTATACCAGCGTTCATAGTTATCGAACTAATGGGTAGCATAGTCCCTGAGGTCTTGCAATTTCGGACCTCACCATTACTGGTCTATAGCGCTCGAGTACGAGGCTATGACCAATGACCCTTCTTGTGGATTCGGGTGCATCCCAAAATTCTGTTAAACTCGCGGCTCTAAAACAGAGAGACCGGCGATATTTGAGACGCTTGCCAGGATGGCGCGCTCCGTAAAGTCTTAGGGAGCTCGATTTGAACTTGCCTTCAGTTTAAATGACTTCTCCTGTAGAACGAATGGCACGGTGCTAGGTACGGAGGGACCGTATGACCTCATACTAAGCATGCCATGGTTGGCAAGACACCAAACCATGGATAGAATGCCGTACATGCACAGTTGTTAGCTCAACGCAGAATACCGGAAAGGATGTGCCCCTGCGAGAGGCGTATGCAACTGATGTCGTGACGAACACTGTTGAGGGTACGTTGACGGGGTGTCAAACTTCATTAAGTCCTACCCAGCTCCTGAAGACTGGGTAGTGAAAAAGACGACGACAAGTAGTCATGCATCCAATGGTCCTGCACAGAGCCGAGAATATGTTGCAGTAGATGGCGAGTTGACAGTTAGTCAAGCGTTGCAATAATTGGCACATAGTCTAGAGCCTGGTGCGGTTGGAAGGGGTGCGTTAGTCAGGAGAGCAACGGCACCCGCTCCCCAGTCAAAGGTCGTGATGACTCGGAGAACAAGTACTTAATAGATAAGGACGATCAAAGTTACGTCTAAACGAGTGACCGTTGCATCAGTTCCTAATAAAGAGGACGGGCCTACGAACGAGGTGTTCGAGGTCGTCAAAGACGAAATTGCGGAGGCATTCTCAGTTAGGATGCTTCGGCAAGTCTTTGAATCTGCCGAGAAGATAGTAAATCTCCCGGAGATGTCGTGGGTTCTGTTCCTTGCCAAATTAAAGGAAGGAAAGATCCGCGAAATAGACACACCAGTCCAGAAGAAAACTTGGTGGACTGTTGCTCGTCGTCCACAATGGACGAGAGCGTCCTAGAAACGGACAAAAAGAAACAATTCGCTGCTCAAGGCTGGGCTGCCTTAAGAGACACTCTGTTCTTTGAGGTTCTGTGGAAATATCGCGATGTGTTCCCATAAGAAGCGGCCGAGCCTTTTACCAGCAGATAGGGGCATCGGACACAAGATTGATCTCGAGCCTGGCACCAAGTATTGTGTGACCAGCAATGGCCGCTGTCGAAGAACAAGTCAATTATATCGATAAGTTCCTCGACAAGTCAGCCAAGGCGGGACATGAACGTGAGATCAAGTCGTTTCACTGCAGCCCAACCTTTTGTTGCTGCCCAGTCGGCATCCAAATAGCCTTCTAATTCACCGCAACCGGATCCTGAAAATCGAAGTCCATGTGTTGGAGTCGCTTGCAGGTACCGGAGTTCAACTAAACATCTTTTCGCGGAATTAGCGTTTGCGCCGGTATGGTCGCCGTGTTGAGCCTATTGTAAGCATGAACCACGCCCCAAGCCACAGGTGGATGGGGCGTGGTTCATGCTTACAATAGGCTCAACACGGCGACCATACCGGCGCAAACGCTAATTCCGCGAAAAGATGTTTAGTTGAACTCCATGGAAAAGTCAACTATCTTATCCGCGTTGGATTCAGAGGATGGCTGCTATCAGGTACTCATGAGAGAGTCCGATGTACAAAACGGTAGTAAGCACCCCAAGCAATATGCTTTGAGTGTGGCTTGTGATGCCCCGAGGTTTGAATAACGCATCGGCAACATTCAACCGAGTGGTGGCTCACGTGACGCGTCAGCTCCGTGCAAACGCGCCCCATTACTTTGACGATGTATTCGTGCATAGTAAGGCCGAGGACGGGCTGAGCGAAATAGAGTCGTACAGGCGTCATTTAGACGCAGTGTTGCAGGCTCTTGAGGACGCTCAATTGTACGTCAACTTGCAAAAGTGCGTCATAGGGGGGGGGGGCTGGGATACCTGTGCTGGGCTGCATCGAAGGTAGACATGGTGTACAAGCAGACCTAGACAAGGTAAAATCAGTAAAGGAATGGCCAATCCCACGGCATGTGAAGGATTTGCTCCAATTCCTAGGGCTCGCTAATTACTTGCATAAATACAGCGAGAATTATGCTGAGCAAACAAAACCATTATCTGACCTCTTTGAAAAGGACACAGAATGGGTTTGATTAAAAGAACAAGATGATGCGTTCACATCAGTGAAGCAATCTCTTGTAGCGGCACCGGTCTTGGCATTGCCAGACGCGGGTAAACCCTTTTGTGTCGTCTGCGATGCAAGTAATTTTTCAATCAGCAGCGCGCTCATGCAGAAGGATGATGACGGCGTTGACCGCGTCACCTGTTATCAGTCCCAGCTTTTAAAAGCCGCGAAACTGAATTACCCTGTGCATGACAAAGAGCTACTTACAATAAAATATGCTCTTGTCAAGTTTCGTGTGCACCTATCAGGCACCAAACCATTTGTGGTTAAACAGATCACGCATCACTGCGGACCGCAATAAACTCACCGCACCTCTCGCCTAGAATGGCAAGATGGCTCACATTCTTCTCTGAATTTAATTTCAAAGTTGAATNNNNAAGCATGAACCACGCCCCAAGCCACAGGTGGATGGGGCGTGGTTCATGCTTACAATAGGCTCAACACGGCGACCATACCGGCGCAAACGCTAATTCCGCGAAAAGATGTTTAGTTGAACTCCATGGAAAAGTCAACTATCTTATCCGCGTTGGATTCAGAGGATGGCTGCTATCAGGTACTCATGAGAGAGTCCGATGTACAAAACGGTAGTAAGCACCCCAAGCAATATGCTTTGAGTGTGGCTTGTGATGCCCCGAGGTTTGAATAACGCATCGGCAACATTCAACCGAGTGGTGGCTCACGTGACGCGTCAGCTCCGTGCAAACGCGCCCCATTACTTTGACGATGTATTCGTGCATAGTAAGGCCGAGGACGGGCTGAGCGAAATAGAGTCGTACAGGCGTCATTTAGACGCAGTGTTGCAGGCTCTTGAGGACGCTCAATTGTACGTCAACTTGCAAAAGTGCGTCATAGGGGGGGGGGGGCTGGGATACCTGTGCTGGGCTGCATCGAAGGTAGACATGGTGTACAAGCAGACCTAGACAAGGTAAAATCAGTAAAGGAATGGCCAATCCCACGGCATGTGAAGGATTTGCTCCAATTCCTAGGGCTCGCTAATTACTTGCATAAATACAGCGAGAATTATGCTGAGCAAACAAAACCATTATCTGACCTCTTTGAAAAGGACACAGAATGGGTTTGATTAAAAGAACAAGATGATGCGTTCACATCAGTGAAGCAATCTCTTGTAGCGGCACCGGTCTTGGCATTGCCAGACGCGGGTAAACCCTTTTGTGTCGTCTGCGATGCAAGTAATTTTTCAATCAGCAGCGCGCTCATGCAGAAGGATGATGACGGCGTTGACCGCGTCACCTGTTATCAGTCCCAGCTTTTAAAAGCCGCGAAACTGAATTACCCTGTGCATGACAAAGAGCTACTTACAATAAAATATGCTCTTGTCAAGTTTCGTGTGCACCTATCAGGCACCAAACCATTTGTGGTTTAAACAGATCACGCATCACTGCGGACCGCAATAAACTCACCGCACCTCTCGCCTAGAATGGCAAGATGGCTCACATTCTTCTCTGAATTTAATTTCAAAGTTGAATGCAAGCCGGGTAAGTCGAATGTCTTGGCTGACGCTTTATCGCGCAGACCAGACAACAAGGTTAGACACCAGGAAAGTGTGTCTAGTGCGAAAGCACAATTTCAGCTGTCAACGTTGGCAGCCATGAATGCATACCACGTGACGAGCTCATTGGCCTCTGAGATAAAGGAGAGCTACAGTCAGGACGAACATTGTCGCTTGCTGATGGATCACTTCGGTCGACCAAAGGTAAACTTCCCGTCGCACCTGAAAGCTAAGCTAAATAGCTTTAACTGCAGCGATGGCCTGTTATGGCATCAGCTGTCACCTTGTGATCCCTTGAGAATATATGCCCCCTATGACACAGATCTTAAACTGAAGATACTTCACCAGCTCCATTATGCGCCATCAAGTGGCCATCTGGGCCGTGAAAAGACATTCTTATGACTGTCAGAGAAATTTTGGTGGCCACACCTATATTGATGGGTGGTCAACTATATTAGCCCCTGCAGTGTCAGCGCATAAAGCCTGCACCGTCCAGCCGTGCGCCTTTGAAGCCGCTGCCGATTCCAGCGGATTGTTGGAAGTCGGTCAGTTTAGACTTCATGTTTGGCATGCCGCCCGAACACAGGGGTCGGACGGGGCTCGTCGGCTTTGTAGATGAGCAATATAGTTCATTTAGCACCATGTAAAACATCGATCACAGGCAAGGAGGAAGCTCTCTTGTTCCTAAATAATGTTTACCGACTACTCGGGATGCCCGAGTCCATAGTATTGAACCGAGGTCCACGATTTACGTCTGGGTTTTGGCGTTATGTGTTTAAGCTGCTAGATAGCAAGCTCCAAATGTCAACTGCAGATCATCCCCAGACCGATAGCCAAACAGATCGTGCCAATCGGGTCGTGGCGGATGTATTACGCACGATAGCAACTCCCAAAGAATGGAGCAACAATTACCTTCGCTATAAATAACTATGTCCACACCAGTACAAGTGGAACACCGTTTTATATAAACGGACTGTGCCATCCTCGGACGCTAGTCTGGTTTGTGCGCAGCCCGAGTCTTAGTGGGGGGAGGGCCCCTCACTATGCTCGGTGCGAAATAGTGACATAGCTTCGTCAATATGACGATGACCCGTGAGGGATATCATCTCAAAGATAGAAACTTGCCCTAGTGATCCTTCCAACCCGGTCAATATGGAGTCATGGCAAGGAATGCCTGCGCTCCCAAATAAAAAAAAATATTTCGTTATTTACAACCACGTCCTATCACCAACCTCTCGGCGGAGTCACAGGCGAGTTGGATGCTAAAAGAGTAAGCGAGGCTCAACGCTTTGTGGATGAGCGACTAGCCTCACTCGAAAAGTTTGTGACGCGATGGCAAGCGCACAGGATAAACAAAAAAGAAATCGGTGACCGAAATGGTCGCAAAAATGATGAACGCTTCAGTGTTGGGGATAAAGTACGATTCAGTACTGTTACTCTACCTAAAAATGAAATTTCTGCACTAACTGGGGTAACTACGAAATCAATGCCACGTTACATTTGGCCAGTTACTGTGTTCGAGGAGGTTGAAAACCAAAATTCTAGGCTTACCTCCCCGCAAGATATGAAGAAACACATCGTCTTTTACGTGGGTCGTCTCAAACGGTATGTAGAACCAATGAGGTCATACACTTCCATCAGTCTAAGGAGACTGATGGTGACACCGACCATGGGCCGAGTGTCAAACAGCTGGGGGAGATGAGGAACGCGAAAGACTTGCCTCCGCCCATCGCTTTCCATATGACAGTAACGGACTCGGAGAGCGAGGGAGACCACGCGCCTAATGCGGGTCCCTCATCATCAACTTCTCCAAGATGTCAGGCGTTTGAAACCCTGAACATCCTTCGCGCGGACATCATGAGATCAGAGGTCAGTCGCAAGACTTGACCATCGAGATCCCCAATGCGTCGCCTAGCAGCGCTCAACGCCTGTGAGTGAACGGACGCGGGTAAGGCAGCCGCGATTTGTGAGCGCAATCGTCACTTCTATCGGGCGCCGCCTGCATTGGTGGATGCGAATGGGAACCAACGCTTACTTGTTGGAAAGTTGCTTGCCCACCGCTCCGTGAGAAAAAAAGTATAGTAAATTTTCGTCCAGTGGAGAGGATACCCGTAGATTTTCGACTCTTGGGAACGGATCGATACCCTACGTATTAACGTGCCAACGTGCCCGGCTTGGTGACTGCCTACGGAAAGTAGCACGAGCTGAGGCATCACCGCTTGTATCAAACGGACTAGCAGGAGTAGCGTGGTGAGAACAAACAGGGGGTACCGTACCGCCCATGATTTCTTTCACACGCAAGCGGGCGAAATTAATTTGTTGCGACCGCTATTTCACAGCATCGTAATGCGGTTAGAAGCGGCGCGTGATTTCCACCTCATATTAATCGGGCATTTCAGCTGAACGTTAACGACCGAGATCGGGGAAATACGTCCAAGCAATTTCCCCTGAGTCTTCCATGAGTTATAGACGTCGTAACAATTATGGGCGTCTACAATAGCGCGCTCTAGGAGCGACGCTTTTGGCCCGTTGATACGAGGCTATTGAGATCGAGGTGGCATAAGTGGCATGCCTTCCGTCACATAGCCACGTTCGATACGACTGGCTTGTGACACTGACTGAGCACGCTCACGTGACGTCGACGGAGCCATATAATCCTCAATATCCGAACCATTATGAGTAATGGTCTTAGACAACGTTGTGATTTTACCCAACGGAGAAGCACCTGCCCCTCTGTGGCGATAGTCAGCGCAGACGACGAGACAGCACTAGAGAGCTTTGTTGTCTCTAAATTAGTTGAGATGGGACACGATTGGATTGGCTTTAAGCGCCACCACGCTCCCCATCACTACTATGAGGTGACGGTGTCTGCTCATCGTAATCGACCATGAGCGGCGGATCTACATCCTCACTGTGAAAGTGGGATTGATCATTCAGCGAGTTACCAGCGCGACAGCGCATCAGTAGTTGTCGCCATTGCAACTGAGGCACTACGCGCCGGCGGCGTGTTAACGCGGCGCATGTGCTTCGTGCGTGGATGAGTGGGTGTATTTGCAGACGACCCACCAGCTTTGCCCCTTTAGGTGGCATGTTTGGCGCTGTGTGAGTGCACACAGGTTACTAGAATAGCTGAAAAACAAACGGCGCGTAAAGCAGCTCGCTGTTCCTCGCTTCTCTTTTAGAAATTTGCAGAATGCAAATTCGTCTGAAGTGGGGGATGGTGTAACGGGCTAAAGTTGGTTTCCCTATCTTACACAATCCCCCTTAAGTACACAAAGTGTACTTAAGGGGATGGTCAATTACTTAAGTGAAGTAATTAGACCCACCACTTGGGTGGTTCACATTGTGACCCAACCTTGTGTATGTGATGCACATAGGTGCATTCACAATGGAAGGGATGACAGCTAGCGTCATCCAAATTACGAGATATTAAGAACAATACTCTCGCAGTACATATCAGGGTATATCTGCAGATATGGCATTTGTGATTGGTTAAAAGTAGGTTTTATATTTTATACGATTAAATATAAATCAGTCTGAAACCAACTCCTAGTTCACAAGTGCGCACATAGAGCCGGATTACCACTCCTGTGACATCACTGAAACTTAGGTTTCGAGTTCGGCTTAGGCGCCCATCCAACTATTTCACTGTATAGAGAGAAGACGGTTCAACGCTTCCTCACTGTGCTAGAAGGTGTGTGTAAAGTAATACGTGGTAGCTAAAAGTAGCGCCCACCTACAATAGCCGAGTTCATACAACATAAACTCGACGGGGCCCAGAAAAAAGTAGCCTTGCTTCACCAGCAAGGCTCTCAGCACGCGGAGGTGTAGAGAGAACAGGTTGCTCAACAATTAGAACGTTTGAGACAGCAGCATTTACATGCTGCTAGCGGGTGCTGAAGGTGTGTGTAAAGTAGTACGTGGTAGCTAAAAGTAGCGCCCACCTACAATAGCCGAGTTCATACAACATAAACTCGACGTGGTCCAGAAAAAAGTAGCCTTGCTTCACCAGCAAGGCTCTCAGCACGCGGAGGTGTAGAGAGAACAGGTTGCTCAACAATTAGAACGTTTGAGACAGCAGCATTTACATGCTGCTAGCGGGCCAACGCTTTCGTGTCGACCTGAAATCTTAGAGATAGAAATCTTTTAGGTTAAGGCAGTCGAAGGCGACTCTCTTTTGAGATGGTTCGTCGAATTAGACGACGCCATTGAAGCTCGCCGCATCAATGATGATGCGACGAAAGTAAAATTTGGCATGTTCAACTTAGCCGGACGTGCCAAGCCTTAAGCCTTAGGTCTCAAGCTTCACGACACATTGGTTTTTGGGTCGTATGATGTCTTTAAAACCTGGCTTAAGCAAAATTTGAGCCGCCACGTGCCGAATTCAGGACTCGAGCCGAGCTCCTGGTTTTGAAAGCAGGCCAAGCGTGACCTTCACGCTTATGCCCAGCATACACATACCTTGTAAGGTGTATTGTATGTCATCCAATCGGTGAACAAACACAGGTAAGTGGATATATTAAAAGTCTTGAGGTTGGTCTTGTTAAGACTCACCTGTTCCGACTTGGACTAGAGTCGTTCGACTAAGCGATCTCTATGGCGGAACAGGAGGACTTCAGTTATTCTAAGGCTTTAGAATAGAATAAAAATTAAACTTTATTAATATAGTTCTGCGTAACGATCTTCTATATACTCCTGACTTTATCATATTAATAGCCAGCTATGTATGGCGCCTACTTGCGCTCCGCACAATCGTGTTTTGTGACGATTGGCGCGCTCTGCGCCGTCTGTGTCATATGATTTTAACGCACAGCCGATTGCGAAATTGCTGGTGTCACAGACCACATGAAATGGTGGATTGATTCAAACTTAAATCAACCAATCAGTAGAACTGATGTCTTATCGCATCAGTATTACCAAATTTGGTAATTTTGAAAATAATAAGTTAAACTAAGTTAAGATAATAATTTTGTACTTCTTTACTTATTTCCTCTTACAAAAATAATATAAATTATTCCTCTTATAAAAAATAACTTTTCTGTAACGGGACAAACCGTTACAATGAATGTGTTATTTATCTGTCCAGATGTAAAAAAATTTATGTAGGGACTTAGCTGATAATAAACGCATTTTGTTTAATGATTTCGTAACATGGGAAGGCCAATTTTTTTTAATTAGTATGTCGAGGCGGAATGTGTTAAACGCTTGATCGCTGGTTTTGTGTTACAAACGATAATAATAGAAAAAATTGAATCGAGAATTGGTGCCCTGTAACGGGGCACCTTTCACTAGTACTGGTAAGTAAGTACTAGTTGCTGTAGCGGAGCTACCTCGCTCCTAAAGGCAGAAGAAGACTTTCAGACTCAGAGAGTCACTTAGTTTTATTGAACTAATGGCTCTAACAACTCAGGGAGTCGTACAAGCTATTAAAGCTTAAGGGATCCTAGATCAAGGAATTCAGGGGTTCGTAGAACCAAGTGGCAACTAGTGCATACCTTAAAAAGGCTTCTATCTCTTACAGATCAATGCGCAAGCCTTAGGAAGGCACTTAACGCTTTAAGATCAGAAGAAGAACTGCACTTATCGAATTATTTAAATCTAAAAACCTTACCCTAGCTAATTTAGAATAGATATTTTGGCCGCCAGATTTATATCTGGCGGCGACCATATATGTTACCCATAATAAATGGGATTTAAGTAATTAACTATTTTAGAATAGGATAAAAGAGTAATTTACCCATTCAGTAAATGTACCACAACAACGGTTCTCCATTCGATGTGTGTCCCATTACAACCCCCTCATCAGACTGTTGACACCGAGGGACAACATTCGCTTCATTTCCTCTTTGAGGTTGGAACATAAACAGCTAACCGTTCGGTTGTGTTTTTCTTTCCTTTGTCTCAGGACAATCAAGCGTGAGTCATAGACTCTGAGCACCTTCCTCGACGATGAGGGGATGGTGGATTTTAAAGCTCACTCCCCATCAGAGGATGAGGAGAAAGAGCGTCGTTCTTGCACGCCTTCTCCTCCGGATGAACGTTGGCGGGCCCCGGATCCACTCCCAGAACGTGGTGCCGCTGATGGCTTAACTGGATTGAGCAGGACACGGGGCCCTGAGTCCAACATCATAACTAATCCGCTCGATGAAGAGCAAGAGCAAGCAATCCTCATAAAGGAACAAGCTCGTCGACGAGCTGCCGAGATAGCGAAAGCTAAAGCTCATAGTGAATATAGATTCACTCAGCTTAGTGCGGACGAGCGTCATAAAGAAATAGCGGGTCACAGCTTGGGCATCTGGATCTCGGTGACCCGGCGAGGACGCCGGAGGAGATCGCTGCTCGTGACGCTCTTCACGAGCACTACCTTACGCCAAAAATAATGACGCAAAGTCAGTATCTGATGCGTTTACGTGATCGAGCCCGTGGGGCTTCGGCGACCTCCATGAGGGAAATTCCGATCGTTTTGTTTCCAAACGAAACAAGGAGTGAAAGTGTCATTTGAGAACTAGGTCCACCGGGTCCGCCTCCTTCGTAATATTTGGAATATCAAAGTCTGCGGATAGGGCTGATGTTCGTTTGGAACGGAAGCTTCGCTTCGATTTCGCTAAGCTTTAGGCCAAAGGCCAGTTACGTTCGGCATTTATGCCACAAAACGAAGAAAGGCCTAGCCGATATAATAGTGCTTCCGTTGACTGTACAGCCACGGATTGGAGCCGCACTGAGGCTATAGATCAACCTAATTCCAGGCCTAGTGGTGGGAAGCGTCGTTTGACGCGAGTCGACCCTGAGCTTGGCGCTCGAAAACGGCAACGGCGTACGGGCAATCTTGCCGAAGAGGTACCTCAAACTCCCCAAGAGTTTCAGAAGAGGGGTGCCCCAGCCACTTTACCAGATACTGGTATTGACCCTTACGAGGACATCGCTTCAAAGTTTCTCCACATGAAGCTGAAGGTTCCCCCGCGCATCAAGCAGCGCGGGAGGGGGGCGAAATTTTAGCGGAAGCATTTGATGCTTTAAGGCACGAGGTGCAACTTCTTCGTGAGGTCCTTGCTCGTGTTGAAAGCTTTTTTGAGGCGGTTCGAGAGCGTCTTTCAACGCTGGAGCGTCAGCAGCCTCGTTTAGAGGGCCAGCTGGACATCCTGGTGAGGATGCAGCAATCTGCGGCACGACCCCCTGTCTCGGCGCAAACGCCTTCAAGTCCACGTGGAAAGGGTCTCGATTTGGCTTAAGCAAACCAACGTAAGACACTGGGTGTGTACGCAGCTTGCTAGGAAGGTTTAGCGTATAAGCTAGACCTTTCTTGGCCACGACCGTAAATGGTCCAATAAAGCGCGGGCGCAATTTGGTCTTGAAGACCGCGGATCCAAGCTGGTAGGTTGATGTCTAGCGTTTAGTAAACTCGGTTTCCGACCATATAAGAATAAATACAGCTTCTGCCTTTGGCATCTGCTTGTTCTTTTTGTTTGTCTTGGCTATCAGCCATCGTATCCCTTACATGTCTGAAGACAGTAAATCGCGTCGCGAGAAACTCGCTTACTTCCGAACGGTAACAGGGTTGATATCAGCAGGCCTATCGGCTAATAAACCCCCAGCAAGCCCTAAGCCACGCAGTGGAATCGTTAACGGAACGCGTGGGTGGGTGAGACCGTTGACATAGAACGGAGTATGGCCTGTAAAGGCATGAACAGCGTAATTTGACGCAAATTTCACCACTGGGAGCATTAGGCTCCAGCGCGTTGGTGTGTGAGCACACACTGCGTACAATGACGCGATTGACACGTTAAGTTTGACCATCGGTCTGCGGATGGTCCGCGGTAGCCATGTCAAACCTGGGGCCAAGCACTCGGAAAACTGATTTCCAGGATTTACCCGGGGGTCCCTATCGGAGACAATTGCCACTGGCAAACCGTGTTGTCGAAACACGCGATCGATGAACAGCCCTGGTGTACCTTCACCATCAATGGAATCCGGCACGGCCGCTAAGTGATCCATTTTTGCTCAATCGATCAACAAAGACCACTATGCCGGAGTTACCGGCTGAATCTTTCGGTAGACCGAAAACAATATCCATACTAATGGACTCCCAACAATCAATGGGGACGGGAAGGCTCGCCAGTGGCGCAGCAGCATACGCCGAGAGTTTAACCCGTTGGCAAGTTTCGCATGTGCGAACATATATGCTGACCCTTTTACAAAGTTTGGGCCACCAATAAATCTGGCTTACAGAGCCGTAGGTCTTTTCTCTACCGAGATGACCACCGGGGACAGTATCGTGTCCTCATAGAGGATTCGTTTCTTCAAATTCTCATCATGAGGAACAACGACATGCGGAGGGTCCGCAGTGTCTGTGCAATAAAGCAACAGGTCGTTATTGATAGAAAATCGATGTAACCTTGCACGCGAACGTGCCGGCAATTTAATACCTGAATCAGAGTTCTGTAGAGCTCGTAGCAGAGCTACACACTTTTCATCCTTGGTGTAAGCCGAACGGATTAATTCAGGAATAGGCGACATGATAGTCGTTAAATGAGAGAGCTCATAATCTGGCCTGCGTGATAACGCATCGGCCAAAACATTCTGCTTGCCGGGCTTATACTTCACCTCGAAGTTGTATTCCGCGAAAAAGGATAGCCATCGGGATATTTTCTGTGACAGATGGGGCGCCTGAGTCACCGTGCGTGATGACGCGTGATCTGTATATATCACAAACGGGTAGAGCCGAGCAGATGAACTCTGAATTTGACGAGAGCATACTTCAAAGCAAGTAACCCTTTGTCATGAACTGGGTAGTTCTTTGCCGCAGCTTTGAGCTGTCTAGACTCGAACGCAATAACACGTTCACGCCCATCGCCATCTGTTTGTAACAGAGCACTGTCAATGGCAAAATTCGATGCGTTACAGACGAAACTGAAAGACCAATTTGGAATTTGCAGTGCCAGGACCGGGGCATGGATAAGGCTATCCCAAACTGCTCGAAAAGCATTATGTTCGGTGCTAGTCCAGCACCATTCTGTATCCTTTTTTAAGGGGATTAGATAATGGCCTAGCCATACCAGCGTAATGTTCGCTATATTTGTGAAAATAATTGGCGAGACCCAACCACTTAAGCAAATCCTTTTGATTTTTAGGAGCCGGCCAATCTGCTATGGCTTTTACCTTAGCGGGATCCGCTCTAAGGCCTCGCTTTTCAATGAAGCATCCTAAAAAAGGAATTTTGTCTGCGCCAAAAATACATTTAGATGCATTGGCATACAATTTGTTTGTGCGCATGCACTCGAGCACTGCTCGCAAATGGTCGAAATGGTTTTCCATATCCGACCGACCCTGCTCCGCACGACTATGAACAAAAATGTCATCGAAATAAGTCTGTGCATAACCTCGATGAGGGCGAAACAGTTGCGTCACTAGACGATTTAATGGTGCCGGGGCGTTGAAAAGCCCTTGTGGTATAACCAGCCACTCCCATAACATGCCGCTTGGGGTGCTAACCGCTGTAAGCGGGATAACACTAGCTCGCATGAGCAGTTGGTAGTAACCACCGACGAAGTCCAGTGCACTGTACAGTGTACATCACACCATATTGTTCTGAAGAACATATTTTCTAGGAATGGGGGTTTGTGCTGATATAGTGACAGCGTTGAGCTTATTATAAGCATGTAAAATGCGCCATTTACCATTTGTTTTTTGACACAAAATGTTGGTGTCAAATGAGGAGATTTGCTCTCTCTTACCAATCCAGCCTCGTGCTTAGAACGGAAGAAATCGTCAATGACGTCACACTGGCTGCTCCCTTGGTAAAGGCCATTGTCTTGTGATACAGTATTTGGTTCCCGGAACCAAGTCAATTTCATGACGAACACATTTATCCGGAGGTAAAACAGATTGTGTATTATTACATACCACATCTTGGAATTTCTTAATCAAGGAATAAAAGGGATCCGTAGGATCTTTAAGGATCCAGGACAGCTTCGTCTAGAAGTAACGATGAGTTTAACTCAATTGTTGGTCGAATGACCACCATTTCAGTTAAGTCCAGCCTTTAAGGCCCGACCGCACTCATCAATAGACATTTCGTCTAGCTCTTGAAGAGCATGTAACGAAGAGATTGCCACAAGGCTAACTCCCCCTCAATGTTACCGGTTACACCATTAACAAGCGTGTATAATTGCTCACGATAGCTCCGCTACACTTAGTAGCACTCGTAGTCAATCTACGCCTGAGTCTTTACAAGACTACACTTTCACGAAGATGGAAGAGATTCCAGAACTGTCAGAAGCGCAACGCGCCGCTTATAGTAAACTTAAAACTTTATTCGGGCTTGAACACGTGAATTTAATTATCTCCCAGGGACCAGAGGCCCTGCATGCATGGCTTAAAGCCTTTATGCGATACGAAGCCTCCCGGATCGGTCAGGTACAGGACCACTTAGCGGCATCTATACCAACTCTTCACATTTACAGCTAGAGGGCGAGCCCTCTAGCTGTAAATGTGAAGGCATTTGAGAGAAAAGAGGGAGAAAATCTCCCTTTTTGGATTAAGCAGATGCAAATGTCCATTTATTCCGCCTTGTTCTTAACATAACGGCAAAAGGTGGCTATGGCCATTTCCAAACTTGGAGGTAGAGCCATGGAGTGGGCACTTTCGTGCAGCAAGTCCATAAACTACGCTTTTTCCTCATGGGATTCGCTGAAACAGCAAATGACCAGCACACTTCACCGCCTGATCAGGCTTTTCGCATGCGAGCACGGCTCCTAGCGACTCGACAGGGTAAGCGAACCCTAGGAGACTTTGTCCAGGAGTTGAGAACTCGCATTGCATCAATGCATCAAGTCCCGGTGCAAGAAGCAGTTGTCGTAACAATCTTCATGGGGGACTTCAATGAGAGCGTTGTCCGGACAGAATTATTCCGATCTCATCCTGCTACTTTCGAAGAGGCAGTTGCCATAGCACTACCCGCTGAGTTCGACTTTAAGTCTGCTCGCGTTAGCACGCCTGTTTACCGAACAGCTCTTCAGGCACATGGGTTCTGTCTCATACAGCGGAACCCATGGATCTAAGCCTGCTTTAGGAAGGAGAAGAGGCCCTTCAAGCTGTGGAACAGCATAAGACCATCCGTAAATGTTATATGTGCGGAAGCACGAAACATTTACGTCCGGCCTGCCCTCTTCGAAATTCGCGTAAAGCTCAAAAGAGCTCCAACTCCGACCTATATCAGAGATCTGGTACGGTGCGGGAAAACTTCGATACCCAGTAGGTGCGGGGCGCCTTACTGGGGAAGACCTAGGCTCTGTTGAACCTCTTGGGGGTGAAAATAAACAGAACCTAGCCCCAATTAGCTCGGTGCTTAATGGCACGGGGCGAGAGTACAAGCCTGGCTTGCTAGTCGCTCAAGCGACTGTCAAGGGCTTTGATAAGCCGTGGTCAATTTTAATTGACTCAGGAGCGTCTTGCAATTATGCTCGACGCTTTTCCCTTGAAGGAAGTCAACAATACGTTGAGGCGCTAAAAGCACATGAAGGCGATACAGTCACTGCTCGCTTAGCGACTGGGTTTCGTGTCGCTGTTCCCAAAGTCTCATTGAACTTAGGTATAACGTTTCTGGACTTTGATAGTATGGAACGCTTTGTCGTCCTTGATTTGGATTCGAGATATGATCTCATCCGTGGTATGGCCTGGCTAGAACACCATGAGCCATGGATTAATCGGAGGTCTAAGACCTTAGGCGCCACACGCAATGTTCCTAGCAAAGTTTTGGAGAGTCATGAACCCACCTTTGCTAGGCAACAAAAGCGCTATTGGCGCGGATCATTGAATGAGTCTGTCGGTGTTTTAGACATTAGAATGTCTGAGTTAATAAATCCAATGTTAAAAACATTAATTCTGAGCCCGACTAAGCAGAAAGAAGTGGAACGGCACGTACTCCGTCGAGTGACACTCGTTGTAATAACGATTCACAGAATGCTGATAGCATTGTTTGCCTAAGACCGAATCATCAAAGGTGCAATATCCCTTAGATAGATGGAGTGGCACATCTAAGTCCGCCGAGAATGGTCGGCCGAGGTAACACCATACTGAGTATCAGTAGTGACACTGTTGGCGGTTCGCCAGGACCATAAGGGTTCAATATCCCTGAGATACGTGGAGTAGCACGTCTAAGTCCACCGGGTGTGGTCGGCCGAGAGGGCACCAAAATGCCCTGGCGTTCGCTAGGACATTTTGTATCAAACTTTTTTAATGCACGTGAAGCGACACGTAAACGTTCGCTAGATAAGGAAGTTGAGTTACCTAGCTCCTTGTCGGATGTCAAATTAGACACCATGTCTTGTATAGAGCCAATACAGGCTGGAAAATCCGGGGACGTGGATGTCTCGGCCTTTAAGAGGCGTATTGTCTCCACTCCAAGACAGGAGGGACACGAAGCGTTTATAGCCTCACAAAGTGATACGAGTCTCGCTCATAAAGGCAGAGGAAGACTTTGAGACTCATAGAGTCACTTATTTCTATTGAACTAATGGGTTTAACAACTCAGGGCGTCGTACAAGCTATTAAAGCTTGAAGAATCCTAGTTCAAGGGATTCAGGGGTTCTTAGAACTAAGTGGCAACTAGTGCTTAAGAGGATATTCCTTAGAAAGGCTTCTATCTCTCACAGATCAATGTGCAAGCCTTAGGAAGGCACCTAACACTTTAAGATAAAAAAGGAACTGCACTTTATTTATTTTTTTAATATAAAAAAATTACCCTAGCTAATTTAAAATAGGTTTCGGCTGCCAGATTTATATCTGGCGGCGACCATATATGTTACCCGTAATAAATGGGATTTAAGTAATTAGCTATTTTAGAGTAGGATAAAGGGGTATGTTACCCATAAAGTAAATGCACCACAACAACGGTTCTCCGACCGATGTGTGCCCCATTACAGTTGACCTACACTGATTACAGTGAAGACAAGGTGCCTCGAAACTTCACGTATACAAGGGTGCAGAGGAAGGTTTCTAAGTAGCTAAGAGGCTTTAGCTACCAAAGGTGATTCAAAGGATTAGAATTAGGAAAAAAATGTATTAACACATTTAGTTTCCTACGTAACAATCTTCGATCTACTACTGAACTTATTATAGTAACATCTAAATAAGTATGGCGCCTTCTTGCGCACCGCACAATCGCGTCTTACAACGATTGGCGAAATTGATTTATACTTAAATCAACTAATCAATAGAGCTAATGTCTTATTGCATCAATATTACCCAACCTAAAAATATTGGACTATCTAAGTCAAAATTAATAAAAATAATAATTTTGCACTTCTTTATCTTTCCCCTCATAGAAAATTATACTTATGAAACGGGTCACCCCGTTATATCACCCCCCCCTAACGAAATGTCACTATAGTGACTGATGTAGGGTGACAGGAAATAGTATTATGTCGTTCTGTGCGCGTGGCCCATGAGGCCGCAAGCTGTTGGTAATACAAATGTTTCGGTAGATGCGTTAGCGTCTACGGCGGGGCATACGTCACCTCCTACTCCCGTTGGAGGTGACTGGAACATGTCATTGTTAATGACATTGCAGGTGACGGTGACAAGTCACCTGCTACACCAATTGCATGTTACTGGACCAAGTCACCGGCATCGTCCTTTTCAGTGGCTACTGTAAAGGCCGCGAAATCACCCCGGGCCGAGTCCTTTAAACCTTTTGGTCTTAACGTGACAACCAGAGCGGTGATGACGACGTTGTTCGACACATAGGGCCTCTTTGGTGGGGAATCATCGTCAGATGACTCCGTGGGCGATGACCACTCTGGTGACGTTAGTATGCGTCACCAGGAACTAAGTGGTTGCGAAGGGAAGAGTGCTGCTGGTTTTACTAGTTTGCATCACCAGGAAAGGCGTGATTCTAGGGATCGCTTCGAGAGCCATCTTACCGTTAACATGAGCCAATAGGAGAGGGACTGCAATACGTTGCGGTTCACTCCTGAAAAGAGGCTTTGGTTGCCCTCTAAGGATAACCTAATTCGTTAGTCTGGTATAACTAACGATCGATATCATATTCCACTATTCGGCTCATCCAGGCTTTACAAGCCTGGTAAGAATGAGACGGAAATCTTCATCGATGCCTTTTTCCGGCATCGGTCTTCTAAACGGGCATAGAATGTCAAACCTTTGTTCCAATCTTAACAGCCTTTGTATAGAATGTGCAAAACTCAGGCCGTGAGGTCTGGCTTGACAAGCTAAATGCCTCTTGAAACGGACCGTAGTCGTTGCACGCTATAAGTTGCACCGTTTGTGTAAAGAAGCAGGGATTCCTTGTCTCTCGTGGGGGGACTCATGTCCATGCTGTTTTAAGGGTGCAGGTCATGCCCCTAACGGAGCATATTCCCTCAAAGGTCTCTATTGGAGGACTCTCATCTCTTACGAAATGCGTCAAGGGATTAAGAACCTCTAATCCTATTTCGAGTGTGGGAAGCGCTCGTTCTCCGATGGACCTTCTGTTGAGGAGGATAGGTCTCGTCGTACTG
Organism: Bremia lactucae; assembly: GCF_004359215.1. Lineage (NCBI taxonomy): Eukaryota > Oomycota > Peronosporomycetes > Peronosporales > Peronosporaceae > Bremia > Bremia lactucae. The sequence goes on from NC_090617.1 coordinate 2,259,943, forward strand.
CAAGACGACACCCGGAACGTCCAACATCAGTTGGGAATGAGGTTCCCAACTAATCATGCGAGAGTGGATACCATCGCCAACGAACAAGATAATTCGTTCGAAACCCCTTTGCCTCACGGTGGTTCAAGAAGCTTTCAACAAGAAAACGCTTCTCACCACTCGAATCCGTCAATGGGTATGGAGGGGAGAAACAATCGGGTTCGCCTCGTTTGACAAGCCCGAATCAACATCGTGATTTGGATCACAACCTTAAATTATAAGGGAGGATACTGATCACGAGCGATCCCGTCGCCGCGAGTTAGCGGTGACGATTGATAATGTTTCTCGTGACCAGTTGAGAAATTGTGCGCAGGTTACGACTGATCAACTGGCAAACGAAAGGACACATCAGTCCCTTCAAAACGAGCTGGTGGAACTTGTCAGAAGATCTCTTTCTGGGAGGAAAGAGTGGGCCGTCTTAATCAGACTTTATTTCGAGACAATAAGGCTTTGGCTCGGAACCATCAGGCTTTAGCGGATGGCCTTGACCATTCCGGAGTAATTCGGAACCGGAAGAAGCCACGTACTGATGGTACGGGTGGAGACGCCCAGCATAAAACGTAGGATGCGTACGCATTCTACGAGGCAGCTCGATCGTGTACTCTTTTGCGATGTAGTACACGAAACGGGCCGATATACCTGGGCAGCAATTTATTACTGCCTACATTCGTCACTACGTGTTTTGATAGGTTTACCGTAGACAGTTGAACTAGTCACTAACATTATGAAATTATGTTTGCTCTTCCATTTTGTCAGAGTTCCGTTTCTGTCGGTCCACCGCATCAGCGATGAAATCCTGTACGAAACGGACCACTCCTTCTTTAGCCAACAGGAAATCACCTCCTGACTCAGTTTTATTTTTTTAAGTGCGACCGGCTCGCACTGCGGAGATAGCGATCCTTTTATTATTGAGAGTACTATCGTTCTCATTGAAAATATTGTTTTTGATGCTGAGTCTTTCAGCATCGTTGTCTATGTCAGTAGAGCATTATTGTCATTACTGAATTTGTCCACTTCAATGTATATTGAATCAACAATGGTATCCTTCGCATCGACCTTAGTGCTAATGCGTGATGAGCAAGAGCTAGAAGGTTCTTTGCTCGAGCGAGTCCACCCCCTTGAATAAGAGCACTCTCGCACAAGGTGGGTATACGTGGGTGGCGTAAGCCATTCACGAAAAATCGTGTATGTTTCGTAAAAGCATGCACCGAATTGTTGATGGAAAATTCTACCATCGGCAAGAAATCGCTCAAACTCTTAAAAGGGTGGACATATTCGCGAAGTATCTCTTCGAGAATACTGTTTGCCCCTCCGTCTGACCATCTATTTCAGGATGATCAGAAGTTGACATTTTCAACTGTGTTCCAAGTGATTTGAACACGCAGGTACGCCGCTAAACTAGCTCAGCCAGGTAATCAAATTTTTATTGGAAATCATCAACTATATAATGTTGTGGTTACTGCACATGCTCTTGTTAAAACAGAGGAACTTCTTAGTCCCTTTACATCAACTGGCACAGGCCAATCGGTGATGGTATTGATCTTTTCTGGATCCAGGCGTACTCCGTGTTTACCCACGATGCACCCAAGAAGTGGTATTTCGCTTGCAGCGAATATACACTTCTTGAGATTTGCATACAATTTGTATTTACGCATAAATGTAAGACCTTCCGAACGTACTTCAACATCCGACTTCCCGTCATGGCTCTTCTCCGAACGAAGACGTCATCAAAATAGCTCGGTGCGAAATTCTGCGCCGATCTCAACAGATTGGTTACTCATGTGGTGAATGTCGCAGGGGCATTACTAAGTCCGTGCGGCATGACTAGCCACTTCATAGCTTACCGCTTGGGTGCTCACTGCTATAAACGGGATATCTTTTTACGCATGAGGATCTGATAAAACCCATCCATTAGATCCATTGACAAAAAGATAGTACTCTTTGACATACCATCAATGATTACGTCTTTTCTAGGTATCGGCGTTTGAGCCAGTACAGTTGCAGCGTTCAATTTATTGAATGCATGCACATTCGCCATCCTCCTATTGTTTTACGCACACAGAAGGTCGGAGACCTATATGGGGAAGTTGATTCCCTCATATGGCCCGCTGCTAAGCGTTCGGCAAAGAATTTGTCGATCGCTATTACTTGTTCACGAGGCCATGGCCATTGCTTCATGACACAGTATTTCGAACCTGGGATTAGGTCGATTGTGTCGAGTGCCTTTATCCCTAGGTAACTCGCACGGTATTGATTCAGGGAAGACATCCTTAAAATCTATTCAATCTTTATATTGAGGGTTTGTCTTCAAAGGCTCCCAAGATTGGGACGTAAAACGTTCAATCCGAGTCTTTCCATCGAGGACGCTTTCGTCCATCGATAAGCTACTGAAAATCCATTCGTTCTCAGGAAATACTATTGCCGACCGAATAACGGGGACGTAGTTGTCATCTGTGACAAGTACGTAGATCTGCTTGACTTTGCCGCTACCCAGATTACCCAGGAACCGTTTCGGTTCTAGTGTTGGCAATTGAGTTATCTTCGAAGTTAACTTCGGAGGCGCTGTTCGATCAAGTGTATAAGCGCCTACACTTGATCTATGTTGACTAAGACATCGACTGTCTAGTATCTCTTTGGAGCTTATATCCAAAGGTGCCTCAACGCCTTCACCTTAGGTTTCCCCGAGGACTTATTCCACAGAAATTATTTGGCGATTATCCTCCCCAACTGCCTGTAGCTGTGGTTGCGCTACCACAGCGAGATTCTCTACGATCGAATCTCCAGTCGATCTAGGACTTTCGCACTGTCCCTTATAGACGGGCGTTTTTAACTTTCTTGGATGTTGCTTTTCAAACAAGCATCCTTGTTTTGTACCACTCAACTTATTCGAGTGGTCGAACATCGACGCTGCCTGCGCTTGTGCACAGCCGTCGGGATCTAACTTCGCAATGTGTTGGGTATTCACACTGAGATCTTGTGCAGTCATGCTACCGACCGACCTACAAGTGAGGCCATCGCACTCACTCGTGAGACATCCACACGCCCGTGGACTCTCCAAGACGGTCATCAACTGGCCGGCTGATGAACCAGAGACAGGCATCGTCACAAGTCTATACATGGCTCGTACTTTCTAAGCCATGGTAATCCAAGGATGGCATCAAATTTGTCATCCAAATCTAGTACGATGATGATTTCATCGTACTTGTGTTTACCCTTAAACGTGTACTGGATACCAACTACACGTTCTTTGACCGTTACAGATGCGCCTGATTAGTTGACCTTACACTGATTACAGTGAAGGCTAGGTGCCTCGACGCTTCACGTTTTCTAAGTAGCTAAGTGGCTTTAGCTACCAAAGGTAACTTAAAGGATTAGAATTAGAGTAAAGTAAAACTGTATTAATATATTTAGTTTTCTACGCAACGATCTTCTATCTACTACTGAACTTATTATACTAATATGTAATTAAGTATAGCGCCTCCTTGCGCACCGCACAATTGTAAAGGGCTAAAGTAGCCCTAATGTTACAGTCTCCGTTAAGTACACTTGGTGTACTTAAGGGGATGGTCAATTACTAAATAATAGTAATTAGACCCAGCACTCGGGTGTGGTGCACATTTGTGACCAACCCTTGTGTATGTGATGCACATGGGAGCATTCACATTAGGAGGGATGACATTAGCGTCATCCGTTACGCGAGGTATCTATGCAATACATACAAGTGTTATCTACAGATGACATTTGAATTGGTTAGATTAGGTATTTATATTTAATTCTATTAAATATAAATCGGTCTGAAAACTACTTCCTCCTTGGTAAGTGCGCACGAGGAGACGGATTGCCGCTCCCGTGGCGACACTTAACCAGAGTACTTAGTGTGTTGGGTGAGGTCGCTTACGCGCCCACCACAACTACCTCACTGCACGCAAAAGAAGCAGGTTAAACCGCTTCCTCGCTGTGCTAGGGTGTATGTCTAAGTAGAGCGTGGTCGCATTACGACGTGCCCACCTACACTTGGTAGCACTCAACCTCCTTCCCACGACCCGCATCTCGGCGTGTGTACGTGAGGATGAGCCTCAATATTTATTATGCTCATTTTCCCCACCACTCCGAACATCATCGGGAGGTGGCAGGGCTTATGGCGTAGGGACTTAGTGAACAAGCCCTGGCCAGGCTCCTGGGTAGTCCTCCTGAGCAACATGTTGCTCAGTTGGAGCAGTTTGGGGCATTCGAGCTAGGACAGCGGACGGCCGCGTCCGAGGCACAAGGCCATGCTGCGGCGGAGTCTGTCACTCAGACTCAGCATGAGCTGAGGCATGAGAAGGCTCGGAGCGAGGCTCTCAACAGGACTGTTGAGAGCCTCGCTGCCCGGTCGCATCAGCCGAGGCCCATTCGGATGGACCCGCCCAAGTTCGATGGAACTGCGGCGCACACGATTGTCCACTGGCTTTTAGCCGTGGAGCAATGCGGTGTCGCCCAGCTCATCGAGGACGACAGCCGGATGGTGTCGTACGCCATGTCGCATCTGCGCGGTAAGGCCTCAGAGTGGGCTTACTCGGCGCTTATGGCGGACAGAAAGGCGTTCCCTACATGGGCGATCTTTAAGGAAAAGATTCGCGCCATGTACCAGCCGCCGAACAACGAAGTGTTGCTTCAGGCGCGCTTCTTTGG
>NC_090617.1:2272185-2291107 GCF_004359215.1 Bremia lactucae
GCCACAGCCGCAGTGGCTGTCGGCGTTCCGACTAAGGCATTAGACGCGGCCGGCGAATTAACGCGGCGCGTGCGCTTAGTAAGGCATTAAACGCGGCCGGTGAATTAATGCGCGCGTGCGCTTAGTGCGAGGTTGAGTGGGCGTCTTCGCAGACAACCCACCAACGTGGCCCCTTTTAGGTGGCATCTTGGGCGCCGTGTATGGAAACACGTGCGCTGAGTGATCGAGTGAACTAGCGGCGCGTAAAGCTGCTCGCAGTTCCTCTCCTCTTTGACGAATTTAAAAACGTAAATTCTTTTTTAAAGGGGGGTGGTGTAACGGCCTTAAGTTGCCCTAATGTTACACAGTCCCCGTTAAGTACACTTGGTGTACTTAAGGGGATGGTCAACTAAATAATAGTAATTAGACCCAGCACTCGGGTGTGGTGCACATTTGTGACCAACCCTTGTGTATGTGATGCACATGGGTGCATTCACATTAGGAGGGATGACGCTTAGCGTCATCCGTGGAGACGCCCAGCGTCATCCGTTACGCGAGATATCTGGAAAGATATGCTCGCGATACATATTCAGTGTTATCTATAGAGATGACATTTTGATTGGTAAAAATAGGTATTTATATTTAATTCTACGAAATATAAATCAGTCTGAAAACTACTTCCTACTTGGTAAGTGCGCACGAGGAGACGGATTACCGCTTCCGTGACGACACTTAACCAGAGTACTTAGTGTGTTGGGTGAGGTCGCTTACGCGCCCGCCACAACTACCTCATTGCACGCAAGAGAGGCAGGTTAAAACGCTTCCTCGTGTGCTAGGGTGTGTGTCTAAGTAGAGCGTGGCCGCATTACGACGTGCCCGCCTACTTAATCGTGTCTTATAACCATTGGCGGGGTTGATTTATACTTAAATTAACCAATCAATCCAACTTGAAAATATTGGACTATTTAAGTCAAAATTAATAAAGATAATAATATTATACTTCTTTTATATTTCCTCTCAGAAAATAAGATGATTATTCCTCACACAGGAAATAATTCTTATGTAACGGCACCCTCCGTTACATGGCTGGTCGAAAATATTAATATATAGTTTAGGTTTAAGTCTTGTCAAACTTATTATGATACATGATAGTATCCTATTATAATTTTGGAAAGTCTGACGACTCTTTATTTATTTATTTGGCATCACCAGCATTTCAAGCAGAGCAATTCTAGTATTGGATGAAGAGTGGCCCTAATGGAGTGGCTTTTTGGATCTAAAGCGCCAGCCGCTATGGTCGTGAAAGCAAAACTTTCGTCGTCGACGCCTCAAGGCCGTAGCGCACCATCTCGTGATGACGATTCGTGGCACAAAAATTGCGGCAACGAGTTCTTCAAGTCTAAAGACTTTGAGGCGGCCGTCCATGAGTATTCATTAGGTATTGAGCTAAAGCCCACGGCCACGCTACACAGCAATCGCTCAGCTGCATATTGTGCTTTGGGAAATTACGAAATGGCCAAGAAAGATGCAGATGTAGCGATTACACTGGACCCAGACTGGGCTAAGACATACTCAAGGAAGGGCAAGGCTTTGTATGGCTTAAAGTCATACAAAAAAGCGGCAGACGCTTATGCTCGTGGTTTAGAAATTTGCATACGAGGAGCTGTGGATGAGGCTAATCAGAGAGACACTGAGCTGGAGTATGTATTACTCTTGCTACCTTGCCGTTGTGCCTAAGTGAAGATTGACACATTTTTACTACATGCAACCAGAGCACTCAAGCGCCAAACAGACAGCCAAGCAAAAGCCTATCTACGGCTACTAGAGGAGAACGACCACCTTAAAGTAAGTTAACGGTGAGGCGTGCCCATTGATGAAAACCGCTCATACAGAATGCATTTTGTGTTTACAGCGGCAGATAACGGATTACCAGCACGTCTTTGGCGAATGGACGAAGAAGGAAATGTGACAAGGATTTGCTTAGTACAAATATTTGAACGATACTGCTATTATAAATTTTTCATGAGACTATTGAGTTTAACCTAATATAGAAACCTTCCATTCAAACAGATTTCAATCAAGACGCTGCTTTACTTTGTACAATAGAGCCGAAGACATTCCCAGGCATAATCTCACATTCGTTACTTTTCTTGGTTATTTTAAGTCTTCATGTGCCGAACGTCCAAATCTTTTTGAGAACCTTATGAATTAATTTGGAGCGGCATTTTTGCAATTTTCTTCAATCTTCGATAAGTATACTTGTAACGGTCGTTGGGACAGCGAGAGCGTAAAATTACTTTTAACAGCTTGCACTGAGCTTTCAACCCTCTTGTATCAAGCAAGCTGCTTTCGTATTGTACACATCGTCTGTCGACAAATATTCTTAAACGCGTTTGCATGGCGATGTCGACCGTAATGCCGGCAGCATTGAGCGAGCAGTCTTTCGATAAGTGCCTGGACTGAGACTCTGCGAAACGCAAATGACCGCAGATTTAATGTATCGTCGTTCATAACCGAGGTTACAAAAGACCAGTGCACTTTGTGTAGCGAGCACAATATTCCACGCCAATCAATTGGTATATTTTCACATAATCGCTTTGCCTTTGTTGCAATTATAAAACGACAGCATTAATTGGCCGTAATAGTCGAAGATGATTCATTCCAAAACCACTCAGTTAGCCTCTCTCAAGCGATGCTCACTCCTTGCTTTAGCGTATGACAGAAGGCTGCCCTATTAGATAAAGTTGGAAGGGGAGTATCCAATGCTTCCGTACGAGCGGACATTTAATCCATCCGGATCTCGCAGCAAATACTCGTGTATAAAATTTAAAAATCGCAAAGCATATTCAGCAGGCGGAAGAGCAGTTATTTTTCGCTTGTCGACTACTGCGGCCAGCAGGCAGTGTTGCATTTTCCACCCAATAGTGTAGTGCTGCAAGATGTCCACAAACCCAAGATAATAAACGGTAGACTGGTTGGCCGATACAACAGCATTATGAGCTAGATTGTCTAATATATCAGGTTCAATGCGACGATGGTAGTGTCGAATACCGAGCAAGCAGCTGTAGTCCATTATCCCTAGCTCTTGAAGAAATCCACAGTCACTCGTTACTTGCGCAAGCAAATTTGCGCGGGTCGTTGGGTTCACACGTAAAGAAGCGCGACGAATTACAAAGTCATTGTCATACCGAAGCGAGGGCCTTGAACTACCACGACGCAGCAATGGTTGCTTCTCTGCGAACTGCTCCCATCCGCTGTCAGCACTTTGGCTCTTATTTATTGCAGCTTCATCATCGTCCACGCCATGTACACTTCCTTCTTCTTCAGCCCTGCCACTCCGACTTCGGCTGCTTGACAAGGGTGTTAAAACACCTTCCTGGTATCTAAAATTGGACTGGTGAAAGATACCTTTCAGATCATAACGCTCGTCAACAGGGCCATCTGGAAAAATATTTTCCATTACAACAAAGAACATTTTGTTCCAACCTACAGGAAGCTGCATCGAGTGGCAGCCAAGGAAGCGGCACATCAGCGAATTTGGCTGTTTTAAAATGTATTGATGGAACAAAGGTAGCACTTCAAGAAGAAACGAATGTTCTTTCTTGGTCATGGTCTTAACCAGATACCTGCGGTCGCTTGTGAAGTAAAAGAGCATCCCGGACTTGCCTTCCGACGCACGCTCTAAGAGAGTATCAGCGAACGACTGTTCATACATTTCATTATCAACACCACAAATTTCGCGAATGTTTTGGAATACTTTGGGTGCGTAGTCGGTAAAACCCAGCTTCTCATAATACCGATACTCGCCATTGTAGACTGTAGTTGCCACGCGCTTCTTCTCGTGGTATAAATTTGCAGAATCATTCTCCTCCAACTGTAAAAATGACAGAGCTGCAGTACGATCGACTGAAGTACAGCGGTCGCGAGTAAGACCCAAAAGTGGTGACCGCAAACTGTCTAAAGGTGACCCAGTGATGCTACAACGGATCCCTGCAGTCGTGTATCGCATCAAATCCTTGCGCAGTGCAGCACTAAAATGTTCCGTACTCGACACGTCTCCAGCACCTCGCACCGACTTCGGTAAATTGTTTTCGCTCGACAAATTCTGATACATTTCAGTATTAAGCACCCAAACGATAAGCAACAGCACCGGGTACGATCCATATACCAGCGCAAACGCAAGCTCAAATCGCTTCGCTGTCTTCCCGTCAAATTTTTGACGATATGCTGCGTAATATAGTGCGCCGCACGCCGTCCAATTACTAGCAAAAACCAGCAGGTAGCGGTAGTACTGCATTAAATTGCGGCGCTTAGCACGATATGTGACATCCAGTTGGCGTCGAACGAATCGAAAGCTCGCAAAAAGCAGCACTGCAAATGAAAGTACGCAAATGGCCGCAACAATTGCAAATAGAAATATCCAATTTGCCATATTAAGCTGCATTGGGTCCTTCGTACGCTTGACCCAGCAGATGTTGAGTGGCGAAAGACCGAAAAGATCTTGTTGGTATAGCAGCACCGCTGATACGGCGCTGATACTCCAAACTCTACAACAGCAAAAAAGTTGACAATTATCAGGCGTAATAAGATTAATGCGTCAGCGATGGTACATACATGGTGTGGTAGGTCCATGACTTGCAGCTGTAGCCCATCCAAGGATTTACAAGCGCCACGAGCAGGTCAAGTGAGAGCATGAGGTACCAGCAGGCACCTGCCATTAGGAAAAATTGATTAAATGGCCCGAGTAGCGAGCACTGCCATTGAATTAGCAGGTCGTCTTGTGGCAATTTATCGTGCTGCTGCAGCGTAAACGCAAAAATCAAACCAGCAGACATCAGGAGTCCACAACCCGCATGCCACACGACGAGGTCGGCGGCTGGGTGCTGCCCCTTGATATTGGGCACAAAAAAGAACGATAGTACTAGCACTAGGTAGACGATGAACCCAAAGACCCCAACCAACAGATATAGCTGTGCACTCTGCGCCACCGCTAGCGCTTCATACGCCCCCATTAGAAAATAGGAATTTTTACTTGGTTAGAGATTTATTTTCGGTGTATAATTACCAAGTTTGACAAGGATCAAAAAGATATCATAACTGAGCGAAATAACATACTGCCGCTAAAACTGCTCCATTAGATTAGTACAAGGGCGACGAGCAGCTCTCGATCAAAATAATTACGATAACCTGTAGCTCTTATGGCTGCCAAAAAAAAATATTTCAAAAGCTTCAAAAATATCGATGTATTGCAGATACTACATCGACGCGTCAAAGTATAGAGACATGCAATAAGTAAACAAAATTGGAGTAATAAGCATGGACGGGACTCGCTTAACACCAATTACAACAGCGTCGTGCTGCTTGTTTTGTTCAGTAGTCCAAATGTAAGCGAGTCCATCATTCCAAGAATCTGCGCAATATAAAACGAAGTTAGTGCATCCGATACGAAGTTTGACCAGCGCATTGCAATACACACCGTGAACACGCCGCCTACAATTGCGAAGACGCTTGTTAAAAATTGAAGAAAGCCTGCACGATACTGCTCAATGCGAAACATGATAGGCGAAAATGTGTAGCTAAAGGAGACCTCTACGAAAATGTAACCCAATTAAAATAAATTATGCAATCTGGCATCACACAAAGTGAGCGACGTACTTGGTAAACCTTTGTCGCCCACAGGTGTGAGCTGCCGAAAGTGCTCGGTAGCAGAAAATTGATTTGTGCTGATACGGCTGGCAGACAGAAATGTGTACTCTGTTGGCACCACCTATTTCATATTAACCTCAGCTTTTTATCACTACCGATCATGGACGAATACGCTCGGAAATTAGAAACGAACCTTGATAAAATATTGAAACGAGCCACGAGCTGACTCGTTAGGAAGTCTCTTTTTGCGGTTATCCAGCGGGTTTTTCATATCCTGTTTGCATACAATGCTATAACCATCAACATGTCCGTTGCCTCCATAGCAGAAGCTAACAATTAAAAAATTACCGGGTATAATTCGCCAAATGACAGCGAGTGTATGGTATGGGACGTGTCAAATACCTTGAAGGTGGCATTAACCAGGTCCTGAGTCGACAAGTATCCCGAGCGGAAAAATTTAGAAGGAGCAAAGAATAATCGGCCTGCAGCCTAAAAACAAATGGCGTTTTCAAACAAGGGTTACACAGATAGCGCATGACCGTTAAGGTAAACCTTGGACACGGTGAGCGCGCCCTTGATGCGGCATCCTTCCTTCACTTCCCCGCGCAAAACTTTCTCGATCTCAATTTCTTGGCATTGCGCAACAGTGTGGAGGCTCGGCATAAGCCAGCTTTTGCGGACGTAAGCAGCTTTTACACTTTCACACGTATTGCAGCACTCTTCCGGCTCGCCAGCCGAGTAGCAGCTCCCACATTTAGGTCTGTCAACGCAGCAACAAGCATCAGTCTTGTCATTCCTACGCTACAGCTGCAATCTTACTTTTCAATTTCTTCATGCAAGTCCGAGTGGTTGGTAAGCGCGCCGCCGATGGAGCCTTGCATACCTTCAGCTAACGCCTGCCCACTAAGGTCCAACGAGATTTTTTGAATGTTGTGCACAATATCGTGCTGTGCGTTTCCGGCCATGTCCGCAGACTCAATCGCCACAGCAGCACAAGACATGTGCGGAAATTCGAGATCAAAATTGATAGAAACGAGCGTGTTGCGACCGCCATCAACCATCATCTTGTCCACCGTATCCGTTGTCAAGTAATAACCCAGCTCCGATACAAGTAGGAATGAGATGCAAAAGAATGCCAGCAGCGAAAAGAATCCGCCTTGTAGTGTCCGGACCTTGAATTCGTCGATCGTCTTGGGATTAGCATCCAGACCCTTGAGCTTCGACAACCAGAACGACGATGCGGTCGACATGGTGATGTTGCCACGAAGCTAAAATAAGTTAAATTTTGAAAACAACAAAACTCCACAATTAAACTTGTGATATCTTACTATTCTTAAAATTAACAAATTTGGAGCACGAAAACCATAACCATATCTGTCGTATAATTATGAAGGCCAGTTTTATCCGTACCGCACCCTTTTGTTATTTGTACCACACACCCCATTTCTGACCAATCAGATAACTCAGATCCAAAACTAAGAGAGAAACAAACGACGTGACCGCACAAATGACCAAAAATTACCAAAAAATAGAAATTAAAAAGTTTAAGGCGAAAAAGCAAGAATGTAACAAATGAGTAAAGATTGACGGTCGACATGAACAAAAATAGCTTTATATTGCCTTGGTGCTCAATGTAACTAGATATATGACTTCCTCCTCTTCTTCACTACAGAAACATCTTCTTCACCAACCAAATCTACTGTGGTAATGGTAGGAGCATGCTTAGCACACAACCGAAGGTATGCCTGGACAGGTCCGGCCCGGCTCATGGCTGCGCCACAGGATACACAAGTCGACGCCAGTACGTGACCGATATTTTTCATCCATCTCCAGCGCAACAAAATAATTGCCGTACTTGAATGCGAAACGAATTGGCGACTTGTTGGCTTCCACTCCATAGGTCAGCGTCAAGAAAGGTCATACTTGCACAAACGCACGTGAAGTAATGGACGTAACATTGGTATTCACGTCCCCTATCACTGGCATTACCATCCACCATGGTTTCTCGCTAAGTGCACCAACTTGTTTGCCCCATGTACATCAAATACTGCGCTGTACAAGGCAAAAGTTCGCGCAAATCTCTGCATGCAGTTCTCACCTGATCACGCCCAGTCGGATTCGGACCCTTTATGACACCTTGCAATTGTACAGTAGCCGCAGTTGCCATCGCCTTCCACATCGATCTTAAAGCGTACGGTGGACCAAACAAGTGATGGCAAAGTCTTGGAGAGTTTTGATGACGACATTCTCCCTTTTGGCCTCTTTGACTCCAGCAATCTCGGTGCATCTCCTTTCATTACGCGCCTACGAGCGACATGTTGCATCTCTTCGTTCCTGGCGGTGGAACCTGTTCATCCACATACTCGAATGCGGAAGGATCTCTTCGCGTCGTATTCTCTGTTTTACGGTTGACGCTGCCTTCTGGCCGACCGCGCGTACTTTTTACTTGCGGGTTCGCCACACATGCCACACCATCTTTCTCTACCATGTCAAGGATCATCTTCCTGAATATCGGTCGCTGGTGCGGCGCAAGGTTCTGGTGCTTTCCAGAGACATTGGCTAGAACGTCGCCTAGCGATTTGTCGGATGGTAATACATTCGCTATTTTGACGGGTGCTTGTTGAAGCCACCAGTGCGAGCAAAAATCGGATACCCGTACTTGTTGTTTGCTGGCGAGTTCAGCTTCATTGTATGCGCGCATGATATCTCCATGACCTTATTAAACGTACCTGTGCAAGGCGGACCTTCTGCAGGCAACGCTTGATCCACTTGATATTGATCGAAAGCTTCTTTGAGGGCTGGATGCGATACCTTCTTTGCTACATCAGACCAGAACTTCGGTTGAAGTTTCAACAACACTCGAACCTTGTGGAAAGCAGTGTCGCGGCTGATTTGGGCTCGTTGCTGGTTATGGTGCAGCGTCAGCTTCTCATAGACTGTTGATATGTCGGCAGTGGACACCCTTATTCAAGCTTTCGTCGTCGGGTGACCTCCCTCAACATGAGACGTAACAACAAGCTTGTAATGCGGAATGTGTTGCATCCACACCTTCACAAATTTCTCTTTGTGCAGCAGCCAAGTTTCTTCGAGGTATGAGGTGACTGCCAAGGATAGGGTTGTCTGCATTGTTCTCCAAAGATCATCAAACTGCAGCTGTGTAACCGTATCGCATAGGCCGTACCAGATCGCCATAAACCCCTCCCAGCTCTCGTTCGTCGCAAAAAATTTTTTTTTTATATTTTAAGGCCATTCTTATTGATAGGCCAGAAGCATAACAGATTGTACGCCCCAGGCAAGATATATCCGATTGCGTTCACAAGTGCGACCTCCCGATCTGTCACAAACACCATATGGTCGGCTTGGTTCAGCGGTTCGACGACATCTCTCAAATGCGTCATTGCCCATCGATAATATTCTTCCTGTTCGCAGGCCATAAAGCAGCAAGTAAACGAGAAAGACTGGTTTGTTTCTGTTATTCCCATTATGCGCAGAAGCGACATGCGAATTTTGTTGGTCTTGTATGTTGAATCCAACAGAAATACATTATTTGCTGAAAACTCTTTTGCAACAGCAAGCGTAAAGTTTGGTACAACGAAAAGAAGAGTGAGCCTGCCTGAGGTATCGCGTCAAGTTTGTGGCTGATCTGCTTCTCAACAAGCTTGTAATGGAAGGCATCCAGAGGTGGACGTCCAGTCAGAGACGCGTTCTTTGCCTTCACGTTCAGGTTGTAGATGTCGAGCAGGATTGTTTTGCATATGGGATCGCTTTGACGTAAGGCGCTGAGAGTTGCCTTCGGTGATACTCCAGCTTTGGCCAGGTGCAGAACTGTCACCTTTTGTTCCGCGTCGAGCGTTCTAGCTGCCGGATAGGCCGCCGTATCTTCCGTCGCGTTAATATTATGCCCATCACCCTCAACCGTCAGAGTGAAACTGCCATCCGCTACATTTTGACGAAGTGTTGCCTGAAATGGACAGTCGGTGCGGGAGGTACTGGTGTTTTGATGTTGGGGCTCCTTGGCCCTATGCAGTTGAAGGTGTTGCCCTTTTTGTTTCCCACGGTTCGAGAGCATCCTATCTTGATGGCGTACTTCTCAACTTTTGCATGAGCTGTGAGCTCCTCCAAGAGTTTCTCCAGTGAGACGAAAGATGCTTCGGTGGGTGGCGCTAAGGCATAGCTGTGAAAGTCGCATGGTGTCTCACTGGTCAAGGGGATGGTTGGAAATGGAAGGTCAGTTTTGGCCGCGGTCACGTTGTTTGTTTCTGCTGTGAGTTTTGGATCTGAGTTATCTGATTGGTCAGAAATGGGGTGGTGGTTCATATAACAAAAGGGGGTACGGATAACACTCGTCATTCTGAATTATGAATCAATTTAAAAAAGGTAGTAACGGGTGCCTGTTTTCTGAAAAAAAAATCTATATGAGAAAAATAAATTCGATCTCCTATAAGAAAAAAAGATAAAGAAGTATAAAATTAGGAAATGTCTAGACCTAGCCAAAAGTTTCTGCTTAACTCAAGATTGAGTTTTTATGACTGGCTTAAGAATCTCCTATGTTGCTGAGTCTAGACCTTTAAGCTCTGTACCTTTGTGTACGTGAATTTTCGAGGCGCCTAACCTACACTGTAATTAGTGTTAAGTTAACTAGTACTGATCAGTACTAGTGAAAGGTACCTCGTTACACTTTTGTTCTTTTTTAAATTGGTAATATCATAAAAGTCCCATTTATTATGGGTAACATATATGGCAGCCACCAGATACAAATCTGGTGCCGATATCTATTTTTAACTTGTTAGGGTAAAGTTTTAGATTTTAATAGTTAATATAGTTCAGTTCCCCTTTTGATCTTAAAAGCGTCTAGTGCCTTCCTAAGGCTTGCGCATTGATCTGTGAGAGTTAGAAGCCTTTCTAAGGTATATACTATCGAGCACTAGTTGCCACTTGGTTCCACGAACCCCTCAATCCCTTGAACTAGGATTTGCTAAGCTGTAACGGGGCACTGCCGACTTGTACTGCTTCAGTACAAGTCCACTTCGCACTGCTTCAGTGCGAGTGGTGCCTCACGTCACTTCACGTACACTAGTACGTGCAGAGGAAGACTCCCTTTAAAACACTTGCTTTAAAGAGGGTGAAATGAAGACTGTATTTAATATAACTAAGTTCTATTGTTGCTATCTTTTTAATACTAACTTAATTATATGCTAATACAAAATATGTAAATAAAATCTTATCTGTCTCTTTGCGCGCGTCCAGCGTTGACTGGACCGCGGAGCAAGTCGATATAATGGCCTATATCTACCAATGGGTAAGATTTTTGAATATTACTACGTAAAGTAATATTCTCCAAATATTATCTACCTTTTAGATAATATATTAATTAACAACTGTTAAGTGTTAATTTCATGTAACGATGCACCCCGTTACATCACCCCTCCCTTAAACGACGATCACTCTGACTGTCATTGGATAGAGTGGTCACTATTAGACCACTTAATTNTATTTCAAAAGCTTCAAAAATATCGATGTATTGCAGATACTACATCGACGCGTCAAAGTATAGAGACATGCAATAAGTAAACAAAATTGGAGTAATAAGCATGGACGGGACTCGCTTAACACCAATTACAACAGCGTCGTGCTGCTTGTTTTGTTCAGTAGTCCAAATGTAAGCGAGTCCATCATTCCAAGAATCTGCGCAATATAAAACGAAGTTAGTGCATCCGATACGAAGTTTGACCAGCGCATTGCAATACACACCGTGAACACGCCGCCTACAATTGCGAAGACGCTTGTTAAAAATTGAAGAAAGCCTGCACGATACTGCTCAATGCGAAACATGATAGGCGAAAATGTGTAGCTAAAGGAGACCTCTACGAAAATGTAACCCAATTAAAATAAATGATGCTATCTGGCATCACACAAAGTGAGCGACGTACTTGGTAAACCTTTGTCGCCCACAGGTGTGAGCTGCCGAAAGTGCTCGGTAGCAGAAAATTGATTTGTGCTGATACGGCTGGCAGACAGAAATGTGTACTCTGTTGGCACCACCTATTTCATATTAACCTCAGCTTTTTATCACTACCGATCATGGACGAATACGCTCGGAAATTAGAAGCGAACCTTGATAAAATATTGAAACGAGCCACGAGCTGACTCGTTAGGAAGTCTCTTTTTGCGGTTATCCAGCGGGTTTTTCATATCCTGTTTGCATACAATGCTATAACCATCAACATGTCCGTTGCCTCCATGGCAGAAGCTAACAATTAAAAAATTACCGGGTATAATTCGCCAAATGACAGCGAGTGTATGGTATGGGACGTGTCAAATACCTTGAAGGTGGCATTAACCAGGTCCTGAGTCGACAAGTATCCCGAGCGGAAAAATTTAGAAGGAGCAAAGTATAATCGGCCTGCAGCCTAAAAACAAACGGCGTTTTCAAACGAGGGTTACACAGATAGCGCATGACCGTTAAGGAAAACCTTGGACACGGTGAGCGCGCCCTTGATGCGGCATCCTTCCTTCACTTCTCCGCGCAAAACTTTCTCGATCTCAATTTCTTGGCATTGCGCAACAGTGTGGAGGCTCGGCATAAGCCAGCTTTTGCGGACGTAAGCAGCTTTTACACTTTCACACGTATTGCAGCACTCTTCCGGCTCGCCAGCCGAGTAGCAGCTCCCACATTTAGGTCTGTCAACGCAGCAACAAGCATCAGTCTTGTCATTCCTACGCTACAGCTGTAATCTTACTTTTCAATTTCTTCATGCAAGTCCGAGTGGTTGGTAAGCGCGCCGCCGATGGAGCCTTGCATACCTTCAGCTAACGCCTGCCCACTAAGGTCCAACGAGATTTTTTGAATGTTGTGCACAATATCGTGCTGTGCGTTTCCGGCCATGTCCGCAGACTCAATCGCCACAGCAGCACAAGACATGTGCGGAAATTCGAGATCAAAATTGATAGAAACGAGCGTGTTGCGACCGCCATCAACCATCATCTTGTCCACCGTATCCGTTGTCAAGTAATAACCCAGCTCCGATACAAGTAGGAATGAGATGCAAAAGAATGCCAGCAGCGAAAAGAATCCGCCTTGTAGTGTCCGGACCTTGAATTCGTCGATCGTCTTGGGATTAGCATCCAGACCCTTGAGCTTCGACAACCAGAACGACGATGCGGTCGACATGGTGATGTTGCCACGAAGCTAAAATAAGTTAAATTTTGAAAACAACAAAACTCCACAATTAAACTTGTGATATCTTACTATTCTTAAAATTAACAAATTTGGAGCACGAAAACCATAACCATATCTGTCGTATAATTATGAAGGCCAGTTTTATCCGTACCACACCCTTTTGTTATTTGTACCACACACCCCATTACTGCCAATCAGATAACGCAGATCCAAAACTAAGAGCAGAAACAAACGACGTGACCGCACAAACGACCAAAAGCATCCTATCTTGATGGCGTACTTCTCAAATTTTGCATGAGCTGTGAGCTCCTCCAAGAGTTTCTCCAGTGAGACGAAAGATGCTTCGGTGGGTGGCGCTAAGGCATAGCTGTGAAAGTCGCATGGTGTCTCACTGGTCAAGGGGATGGTTGGAAATGGAAGGTCAGTTTTGGCCGCGGTCACGTTGTTTGTTTCTGCTGTGAGTTTTGGATCTGAATTATCTGATTGGTCAGAAATGGGGGGGGTGGTTCATATAACAAAAGGGTGTGGTACGGATAACATTGGTCATTCTAAATTATGAATCAATTTAAAAAAGGTAGTAACGGGTACCCGTTTTCTGAAAAAAAATTCTATAAGAGAAAAATAAATTCGATCTTCTATAAGAAAAAAAGATAAAAAGAAGTATAAAATTAGGAAATGTCTAGACCTAGCCAAAAGTTTCTGCTTAACTCACGTTTGAGTTTTTTTGACTGGCTTAAGAATCTTCTATGTTGCTGAGTCTAGACCTTTAAGCTCTGTACCTTTGTGTACGTGAAGTTTCAAGGCGCCTAACCTACACTGTAATTAGTGTTAAGTTAACTAGTACTGATCAGTACTAGTGAAAGGTACCCCGTTACACTTTTGTTCTTTTTTAAATTGGTAATATCATTAAAGTCCCATTTATTATGGGTAACATATGTGGCAGCCACCAGATATAAATCTGGTGCCGAAATCTGTTTTAACTTAGTTAGGGTAAGGTTCTAGATTTAAGTGATAAAATAAAGTTCAGTTTCCCTTTTGATCTTAGAAGCGTCTAGTGCCTTCCTAAGGCATGCGCATCGATCTGTGAGAGATAGAAGCCTCTCTAAGGTATATACTCTCGGGCACTAGTTGCCACTTGGTTCCACGAACTCCTCAATCCCTTAAAGTAGGATTTGCTAAGCTCTTCGAGCTTGTACAACTAACTGAGTTGTTAAACCTGTTAGTTCTATAGAGCTAAGTGACTCTCTGAGTCTACAAGTCTACCTCCGATTTAAGGAGCGAGGTAGCTCCGCTACACTAATGTTGATTTAATTGACATTGTAGTGGACAAACTCAGTAATAACAATAATGATATTACTGACTTGACAACGATGCTGAAAGACTCATAATCGAAAAAAATATTATTAATGAGAACGATAATACTTTCAATAATGAGGAGATTGATATCTTTGCAGTGCGAGCCGGGTAGCACTGAAAACAAAAATAAAACCGAGTCAGCAGAGGATTTCCTGTTGGCTAGAGAAGCAGTGGTCCGTTTCGTACAGGATTCCATCGTTGATGCGGTGGACCGACAGAAACGGAACTCTGACAAAAATAAAACAGGAAACATACTTTCATTCAATGTTAATGACTTAGTCCCTCCGTCTACTGTAGGATTACTCCGGAACGATCAAGGGCATCTGCCAAAGCCTGATGGTTCCGAGCCAAAGCCTTATTGTCTCGGATTAGAGTCTGATTATCTTAAATCAGACGATCCACTCTTTCCTCCAAGGAAGAGATCTTCTAACGAGCTGTCACCAGCTCGTATTAAAGGGACTGATGTGTCCTTTCGTTCGCCAGTTGACCAGTCGCAACCTGCGCACAATTTCTCAACTGATCACAGAAACATTATCAACCACCACCGCTAAATCGCGGCGACGGGACCGCTCGTGATCAATGTCCTTCAAGTAATAAAGGGTGTGATCCAAATCACGATGTCGATACGGGTTCGGCAAACGAGGCGAACCCGAGTTATCCTCCTTCTCCACATCCATTGACGGATTTGACTGGTGAGAAGCGTTTTCTCGTTGAAAGCTTCTCGAATTCAAAGGAATTATGTCGTTCGCTGGCGATGGTATCCACCCTCGTATGATGAGTTCGGGGTCTCGTCTTGCAGGGCGACGAAGCGCATCGTCCACGGCAGAATCTCATCAAGGAACTAGCGCTTCCCGCGCTATTTTTAAATCAGCATTTGGCGAACTTTTTTTATATTGGTTAATTTTTAATCGTAAAACAATTGGAAGTTCCTAATCCCTTGACGCATCTCGTAAGAGATAAGAGTCCTCCAATGCGGACCTTTGAGGGAATATGCTTCCTTAGGGGCATTACCTGCACCGTTGAAACAGCATGGACATGAATCCCCCCCGAAAGACAAGGGATCCCTGCCTCTCCAGACAAACGGTGCAGCTTACAGCGTGCATCGACTACGGTCCGTTTCTCAAACCGTTCGCGGAAAGCACTCAGCTTGTCAAGCCCAGACCTGACGGCATATGCTTGTTACATTCTGTACAAAGGCTCTCCAAGCTTGGAACAAAGGTTTGACATCCTTTGCCCGCTTGCAAGTGTACCATCGATGCCGAAAAAAGGCATCGATGCAGAATTCCGTCTCATCCTCACCAGGCTTGTGAAACCTGGATGAGTCGAATAACGGAATATGATATTGTTCGTTGGTCATACCAGACCAACGGATTAGGTTATGCTTAGAAGGCAACCAAGGCCTCTTTTTAGGAGCGAATCGCAACGTATTGCGGTTAGCTTAGCCCTAGGAGCGATCCCTAGAATCACATCTTTCCTGGTGATGCAAACTACACCACCAGCAGCACTCTTCCCTTCGCAACCACTTAGTTCCTGGTGACGCATACTAACGTCACCAGAGTGATCATCGCCCACGGAGTCATCGTCAGATGACTCCCCATTAAAGAGGTCCGACGAGTCGAACAACCTCGTCATCACCTCGCTGGTTGTCACTTTAGAACCTAAAGGTCTAACGGACTCGGCCCCGGGTGATCCGGCGGCCTTTACAGTAGACACCGAGTCGGGTGATGCAGGTGACTTGGACCAGTCACCTACAATTGGTGTAGCAGATGACTTGTCACCGTCAGCTGCAATGTCATCAACAGATGACATGTTCCAGTCACCTACTTTGGGAGTAGGAGGTCACGTATTCCCCGCAGTAGACGTATTAGCGTCTACTGAAACATTTTCAGTACGAACAGCTGCACTGATCCGTGCAGCTGCCAGCTTTGCGGCCTCACGAGCCACGCGCACAGACTTATTAGTCGCCATGTTGATTTTTGTCAAAAATAACGTAATGAAAATAAAATCGGTTTTGATTAAAACCAATAATGCAAAAATTACAGGGCAAAACATAATAGTATTTCCTGTCACCTTTCATCAGTCACTAGAGTGACTGTTGGTTGGAGGCTGATGTAACGGGGTGTCCCGTTACATAAGTATTATTTCTCATAAGGCGAATAATCAATATTATTTCCTGAGAAGAAATAAATAAAGAAGTACAAATTACTATCTTTATTATTTTTGACTTAAATAGTTCCAAAATTACATTATTTGGTAATATTGATGCAATAAGACATTAGCTCTATTTATTGGTTGATTTAAGTTTAAATCAACTCCGCGAATCGTTACAAGTCACGATTGTGCGGTGCGCAAGGAGGCGCCATACATAGTTAGTCATAAATATAATTAGTTCAGTAGTAGATAGAAGATCGTTACGTAGGAAACTAAAAATATAAATACAGTTTTACTTTCCTCTAATTTTAATCCTTTAAGCAACCTTTGAAGGCTAAAGCCCCTGAGCTACTTAGAAACCTTCCTCTGCAACCTTGTATACGTGAAGTGTCGAGGCACCTAAACTACAATGTAACCAGTGTAGGATTAACTAGTACTGATCAGTGCTAGTGAAAGGTACCCCGTTACACTTTTGTTCTATTTTAAATTGGTAGTATCATTAAAGTCCCATTTGTTATGGGTAACATATATGGCAGCCACCAGATACAAATCTGGTGCCGATATCTATTTTTAACTTTGTTAGGGTAAAGTTTTAGATTTTAATAGTTAATAAAGTTCAGTTCCCCTTTTGATCTTAAAAGCGTCTAGTGCCTTCCTAAGGCTTGCGCATTTATCTGTGAGAGTTAGAAGCCTTTCTAAGGTATATACTATCGGGCACTAGTTGCCACTTGGTTCCACGAACCCCTCAATCCCTTGAACTAGAATTTGCTAAGCTGTAACGGGGCACTTCCGACTTGTACTGCTTCAGTACAAGTCCACTTCGCACTGCTTCAGTGCGAGTGGTGCCTCACGTCACTTCACGTACACTAGTACGTGCAGAGGAAGACCCCCTTTAAAACACTTGCTTTAAAGAGGGTGAAATGAAAACTGTATTTAATATAACTAAGTTCTATTGTTTCTATCTTTTGAATACTAACTTAATTATATACTAATACAAAATATGTAAATAAAATCTTATCTGTCTCTCTCTTTGCGCGCGTCCAGCGTTGACTGGACCGCGGAGCAAGTCGATATAATGGCCTATATCTCCCAATGGGTAAGATTTCTGAATATTACTACGTAAAGTAATATTCTCCAGATATTATCTACCTTTTAAATAATATATTAATTAACAACTGTTAAGTGTTAATTTCATGTAACGATGCACCCCGTTACATCACCCCTCCCTTAAACGACGATCACTCTGACTGTCATTGGATAGAGTGGTCACTATTAGACCACTTAATTTAAAAACGATGTTAATTGGTCAGATCCATCATTGTTAATTCTATCGCATGGTTATCAAGTCCATGCGGTGTGCGGATAGTGCGACGCTTTCGGCTGCGGTTCATGCAGCCGCGGGCGACGCATGATTTTCTCTTGCGGCAGACGTTCCGTCTGCCGTAGTATTGTCTTCTCCCGCACACTAGATGTTGCGGGTGCACGTGGTGATTTACCACGTGAATGCGACCCCTATTTGGAGGTCGACTACGAATGCGAGTCGGACGAAACGGCCGACTCGGGAGAACAGAACAGACGCCTGATGGTCGTCAGGCGGCTGTGTAGGCGGGCACGTCGTAATGCGGCCACGCTCTACTTAGGCACACACTCTAGCACAGTGAGGAAGCGGTTAAACCTGTTTCTCTTGCGTGCAGTGAGGTAGTTGTGGTGGGCGCGTTAGCGACCTCACCCCACACACTAAGAACTCTGGTTAAGTGTCGTCACGGGAGCAGTAACCCATCTCCTCGTGCGCACTTACCAAGTAGGAAGTAATTTTCAGACTGATTTGTATTTAATATAATTAAATACAAATACCTATTTTTACCAATTAAAATGTAATCTCTATAGATATCATTTAATATGTATTGCGAGCGTATCTTTATAGATACCTCGCGTAACGGGTGACGCTAGCCGTCATCACGGATGACGCAGGGCGTCATCCTTCCTAATGTGAATGCACCCATGTGCATCACATCCACAAGGGTTGGTCACAAATCTGCACCACACCCGAGTGTTGGGTCTAATTACTATTATTTAGTAATTGACCATCCCCTTAAGTACACCAAGTGTACTTAACGGGGACTGTGTAACATAGGGGCAACTTTAGCCCGTTACACTTACCCACTTCAGTGATATGAATGGTAGACACAGTCGGTGCAGCAGTTTGAAGTGGCGCATGTTGAAGCGTTTGTTGAGAAGTGTAATTTGTTCTTATCAGATATTGCAATATCGACGGTTAGGTCTACAATTTTCTGAGCTTGTGACACGAAACATATCTGAATAGTTATGTGTCATCTGAATATCTCCATAGAGAGCGTACGTATCAAGTAATTCGGGTGCGTCGATTTAGTAATTCCCTATTTATTTAGGGAACCGCTAATGAGCCCTCATCTTTCGCTAATGAGCCCTCACCCACTAATTGATTGGTCAAATTCACTTGTTTTTATGGCTAATTAATTGGTCAAATTCACTCATTTTTATTGCACCACTCAATGACCCCTCAATTCCACTGCGCTACTATTACGCAAAAAAACACTACACTATTCCGACAGCGAGAGAGAAAAAACACGA
>NC_090617.1:2291207-2300483 GCF_004359215.1 Bremia lactucae
TGCATATGTGGTGCGTTGCGCCGCTGTCGACCGCCCACATCCCGGACATGTTCTTGCCCGTCGTCATTCCACATTCCAGCGAAACAGCAAATGCCACCCGATCGTAGTCGTAGGCATCATCGTTGTTTCTCCACTGGAAACTGTTGGCCCCGTATCATCGGCCATTGCCGCCGCGTCTTGGACCTCGATTCTCATCTTTTTGCTTGGTCCAGCACTTGTTAATAGCGTGCCCCAATTTTCCGCAGTACGTGCACTGACGAGATTCACGGTAGGTGTTGAAGGCTTTGCTGAACTCTCACACTTCACCGCCACCACTTTCTCGGCCTGCCGCTAGATATGCTCATATGTAAGCACCTTTGCCATCTTGCGAATGCAGCTCAGCATTATTCATCTCCAGATTGAGTACGACGTTCTCGTAGCTCTTGGTAGACTGCGAATCAAGCAAATAGCTACGTCTTCGTCCTCCATCTTGACGCCGATGCTGCTGAGATTGGCGCTGATGTTACGAACTTCATTGCAACGGTGCAAGACGTTGTCGTCTTCCGCCATCATCATAATGAAGAGTTGCCTTTTGAGGTAGATCCGGCCAGCTTTCTACGATCCGACGTACGTCGTATTTAGACGCGTCCACACAGCCCACGCTTCCTCGCAGTCATCAACCACATGTTGGTAATCCGCATTCATGTCGAGCAGCATAAGTCCAAAGGAAATGTTGTTGGCCGTTATGTAGTCATCCCTAGCCCGTATTCGTGAAGCTTGGCGTCGTCTCGCGATTCACCACGTGCCACGTTGACTTGGTCAAGAACACATTACGCATGTAGCGGCTCCATGTTGCATAGTTGTCACCGCTGAACTTGACAATGGAGACCTTGGTTAACATCTCGTTGGCAGAAGACATGGTACTTGGGCTCATAATCTAATAGAATAAACGAGACAAAGCGAAGCGAGAAGGAGCAAAGAGCAGCGAGAATGAAAGGGTGGTAAACCGAAGTGAAGACACTTGAGCAGGAGAAGACATATTTGGAAGTGATTGATTTATTGGGGCTTACACTTCTACTTCTCGAAACCACTCATTTCTACATAGTGCATTTAAATATACTATAATATACGTGAATGCTATGTTTAACCGTGATTCGGATTGGACCGGTTTGGGATAGTGTACATTACCTGAAACCCATAACCCTCAATACGCCCCCTCAATGCGAAGTCGCTTGAATGCCAAGAGCCGCTGTCATGTCCTTGTGGCATGGACCGTGTAATGCCTTAGTCAAAATGTCGCGAGCATAACCGAAGTCTCGCAATAGTCGACCTTGGCTTCTTCCCGTTTTATCTCGTCACGAATGTGGTGGTACTTGATGTCGATATGTTTAGCGCGGCCATGATTTACAGAATTCTTTATTATCTTGATGCATGACTGATTGTCTTTATGAATCACAAGCTTGGGTGTAGAATAAACGGCAGCAATTACAAACTCACAAAGCAAGCGATGAATCCATTTGCCTTCTTTGAATGACAGACTAAGCGCAATGTATTCCGCCTCACTAGTGGAAAGTGAGACGCTTGATTTTTTCTTTCAGCCCCAACTTATGGGCGCACTAAGTAACATGAATATGTAGCCCGAAGTCGATTTGCGATCAGCAAGATCTCCAGCCCAGTCTGCATCAGAGTATCTACAAATACCAATCTTATCGCTTGGCTTGTGACAATTTCCATGCATCTTGGTGCCTTGTAAATAGCGAAAGATACGCTTAACTGCAACCCAGTGATCTTCTTGGAGGTTTTCCATAAAGCGTGACACATATCCAACGGCGTACGCAATATCTGGGCGCGTTGCAGTCGTAAGGTGCATCAGTGCACCAACTGCTTCGCGAGATGGAGCGTTACTTTGATAGCTGCATTACTTGGGGGCAGCCGAGAGCTTACATCAACCGGACTCACTACAGCTTTGCTTTCGTCCATGCCAAAACGTTTGAGAATATCGTCCACATAACGATGCTGACACATGGTCAAGCTACCCTCGGGGTTGTCTATCAGCTCGATGCCAAGAACAAAGGCACACTTGCCACTGTCTGTCATCTCAAAGCGTGTCTTGAGGTCATTCTTGGTACGTGTGACCAATTTAGGCAAGCTGCCAGTAACCAGCACATCGTCTTCGTAGATCAGCACAAGCACACGATGTCCGTCCAAAATCTTTAGATATAGACATGGGTCGAATGCTGATACTTGAAAGCCAATAGAGCATAATACTCGTCAAACGTTTCATTCCATACGTGCGACGCTTGTTTGAATCCGTGTATAGCCTTGGCCAGTTATAAACAATTAAAATTGTCATCAAGCTGAACTCCTTCGGGGATTTCGCAATAAACTTGTTCTTTTCATGATTTCATACAGGAATGCAATTACCACATCTAGCTGGTCGAGAGGCCACTTGATAAACTTGGCAATAGTAATGACCATACGCAGTGTCACATACTTGACAACCAGCGATAAGATTTCGGTGTAATCAATGCCGTATTTGTCTGAAGCCCTTCGCGACGAGGCGAGCCTTGCACTTGTCGATAGATCCATTTTCTCTGCGCTTGATCTTAAACACCCATTTGGTACCGATGGCACGTTGATTGTGTGGCAGCTTGGCAGCACGAAGCATACCACGCAGACGCATGGACTCGAGTTCCCTACGAATTACCTCGCGCCAATGAACTTGCTGCGGTCCATTTATTACCTTTTGGAAAGACTTTGGCTCTGATAAGTCGATCGATCCTTCAACGGCATTAGCACTTGCACGCCAAAAAAAGAGGTGAAGCAGCTTCGTCATCTTGGCCATCATTCTTTTCTTCATCGTCTTCCATACGCGAGTCAACGGGCGCGCTTGCTTCTTCAAGACCATTTTGTGTCGAATAGCAGGTGATTTTCTGGGTAGATTTCTCTTTTCCCTTGTGCGACCTTTTTGCTTTCCTGACTGTTTGTACTTCATTTCTGGGGCAGCATAGTCATCAATTTTGAGATCTTCAAATTTCAAATCATTGACATCGTCGTCCAAGCTTATTGGCAGAGACCCGAAAAACAGACTCATCGAAGTTAATATCGTGAATAATATTAACTTGCCCTGCATCGACGTCAAAGACTCGTTAAGCTTTAGATGTTTCTTTGTAACCGAGAAAAATTCCGACGCGAGCCTTAGGTTCCCTTTGAGTCGTTTTTCTTTAGAGTCAGAATGTACGTCCGGCAGCCAAATACACGCATGTGTTTTCTTCTTGGTTTCGATTCTTGGACAATCTCGTAGGGAGTCTTGTGCTCAACCTTTGTGACGGCAGTCGATTCTTGACGTATATGGCTGTCATTGCTGCCACATCCCAGAAGCACTTGTCGAGCTTGGCGTGATGCAGTATACTGCGCCTTATTGCAACAATCGTCCGAATAGCACGCTCTGCCGTCCCATTAGTCTGGTGGGCGTACGGAACTGTAGTTTGCTGCTCAATTCCTTCATCTTCGTAGAAAGTCTTTGATCGAGCTTGTCGCGAACTCACGGGCTCCATCGTGCCGTACACACTTACCTTCTTGGAAAACTGTGTCTGGATCTTCATGACGTAGCTCCTGATGTGGCCTTTACTGTCCGATTTGGCTCGCATGCAAGCACCCTTTATACATCCGCTATCTGCATCAACAATGAGTAGCAGATACCTGCTCCTCCAACTGATTCTTGTTCCATGGGACCGCAAATGTCGAGATGAAGCAATTTGAAGATGTCATAGTAACGCTTGTCGCGGTTGCTCAGGAACGGTATTTGAACCATTCTTCCTTGCTGACAGCCACGGCAAGTGCTTGACAAATTTTGTGTCATCGACGTACTTGCATCCTTGATCATGTCCATGTTGACCATTTTGCGTAGCACTTGAACTGGAGCATGACCCATACGCGCGTGCAGATCAATCGTCTTTGAATTTGTTGCCGCATTTTAGCAGATCGTTGAGCCGTTGGCAGCCAGTAGAGTCCATCAACAAGATCCGCTGTTGTCACTACTTGATACGAGTCCTTACGCGAAACACGCATTTCGGCACCATCAAGCACCACTTAGAACTTACCATGCATACTGATTTGGGGTACCAAAAGTAAGTTCTAGCTCATGTCTTAGACGTAAAAAGCGTTCTTGATTTTAATTTGTCTCGAATTTCTATCAGGAAGTATGACTTCTTTCACGATAGTGCCAACACTCTTGATAGCCGCCATGTTACCGCCGGCTACTGACGCGCCACCTTCATCACGCTCAATTAGATTGGCGCATTTTGCCTTGTCGTTGCATATGTGGTGCGTTGCGCCGCTGTCGACCGCCCACATCCCGGACATGTTCTTGCCCGTCGTCATTCCACATTCCACTGAAACAGCAAATGCCACCCGATCGTAGTCGTAGGCATCATCGTTGATTCTCAACTGGAAACTGTTGGCTCCGCGTCATCGGGCATTGCCGCCGCGTCCTGGACCTCGATTCTCATCTTTTTGTTTGGTCCAGCACTTGTCAATAGCGTGCCCCAATTTTTTGCAGTACGTGCACTGACGAGATTCACGGTAGGTGTTGAAGGCTTTTGCTAAACTCTCAGACTTCACCGCCACCACTTTCTCGGCCTGCCGCTTGATATGCTCATTTAGAAGCACCTTTACCATTTTGCGAACGCAGCTCAATATTATTCATCTTCAGATTAAGTACGACGTAGCGCGAAGCAAAAAGTAGCTACGTCTTCGTCCTCCATCTTGACGCCGATGCTGCTGAGCTTGGCACTGATGGTACGAACTTCATTGCAATGATGCAAGACGTTGTCGCCTTCCGCCATCTCCATACTGAAGGGTTGCCTTTTGAGGTAGATCCGGCCAGCCTTCTGCATCCGGCGTACGTCGTTATTAGACACGTCCACGCAGCCCACGCTTCCTCGCAGTCATCAACCACATAATGGTTCTCCGCATTCATGTGGAGCAGCATAAGTCCAAAGGCAATGTTGTTGGCCCTTATGTAGTCGTCCCTGGCCCGTATTTGTGAAGCTTGGCGTTAACTCGCGATTCACCACATGCCACGTTGACTTGACATTACGCATGTAGCGGCTCCACGTTGCATAGTTGTCACCGTTGAACTTGACAATGGAGACCTTGGTTGACATCTCGTTGGCAGAAGACATGGTACTTAGGCTCATAATCTGAAACAATAAGCGAGACAAAGCGAAGCGAGAAGGAGCGAAGAGCAGCGAGGGTGAAAGGGTGGTAAACCGAAGTGAAGACACTTGAGCAGGAGAAGAGATATTTGGAAGTGATTGATTTATTGGGGCTTACACTTAATTCAGGAATAGGCGACATGATAGTCGTTAAATGAGAGAGCTCATAATCTGGCCTGCGTGATAACGCATCGGCCAAAGCATTCTGCTTGCCGGGCTTATACTTCACCTCGAAGTTGTATTCCGCGAAAAAGGATAGCCATCGGGATATTTTCTGTGAGAGATGGGGCGCCTTAGTCACCGTGCGTGATGACGCGTGATCTGTATATATCACAAACGGGTAGAGCCGAGCAGAGGAACTCTGAATTTGACGAGAGCATACTTCAAAGCAAGTAACCCTTTGTCATGAACTGGGTAGTTCTTTGCCGCAGCTTTGAGCTGTCTAGACTCGAACACAATAACACGTTCACGCCCATCGCCATCTGTTTGTAACAGAGCACTGCCAATGGCAAAATCCGATGCGTTACAGACGAAACTGAAAGACCAATTTGGAATTTGCAGTGCCAGGATCGGGGCATGGATAAAGCTATCCCAAACTGCTCGAAAAGCATTATGTTCGGTGCTAGTCCAGCACCATTCTGTATCCTTTTTAAGGGGGTTAGATAATGGCCTAGCCATACCAGCGTCATGTTCGCTATATTTGTGAAAATAATTGACGAGACCCAACCACTTAAGCAAATCCTTTTGATTTTTAGGAGCCGGCCAATCTGATATGGCTTTTACCTTAGCGGGATCCGCTCTAAGGCCTCGCTTTTCAATGAAGCATTCTAAAAAAGGAATTTCGTCTGCGCCAAAAATGCATTTAGATGCATTGGCATACAATTTGTTTGTGCGCATGCACTCGAGCACTGCTCGCAAATGGTCTAAATGGTTTTCCATATCCGACCGACCCTGCTCCGCACGACTATGAACAAAAATGTCATCGAAATAAGTCTGTGCATAACCTCGATGAGGGCGAAACAGTTGCGTCACTAGACGATTTAATGGTGCCGGGGCGTTGAAAAGCCCTTGTGGTATAACCAGCCACTCCCATAACATGCCGCTTGGGGTGCTAACCGCTGTAAGCGGGATATCACTAGCTCGCATGAGCAGTTGGTAGTAACCACCGACGAAGTCCAGTGCACTGTACAGTGTACATCACACCATATTGTTCTGAAGAACATATTTTCTAGGAATGGGGGTTTGTGCTGATATAGTGACAGCGTTGAGCTTATTATAAGCATGTACAATGCGCCATTTACCATTTGTTTTTTTTACACAAAATGTTGGTGTCAAATGAGGAGATTTGCTCTCTCTTACCAATCCAGCCTCGTGCTTAGAGCGGAAGAAATCGTCAATGACGTCACACTGGCTTCTCCCTTGGTAAAGGCCATTGTCTTGTGACACAGTATTTGGTTCCCGGAACCAAGTCAATTTCATGACGAACACATTTATCCGGAGGTAAAACAGATAGTGTATTATTACATACCACATCTTGGAATTTCTTAATCAAGGAATAAAAGGGATCCGTATGATCTTTAAGGATCGATGACCCATTTCGCGCACTAAGTGCAGCTTTTGTGTCATCCAGGACAGCTTCGTCTAGAAGTAACGATGAGTTTAACTCAATTGTTGGTCGAATGACCACCATTTCAGTTAAGTCGCCGGCCTTTAAGGCCCGACCGCACTCATCAATAGACATTTCGTCTAGCTCTTGAAGAGCATGTAACGAAGAGATTGCCACAAGGCTAACTCCCCCTCAATGTTACCGGTTACACCATTAACAAGCGTGTATAATTGCTCACGATAGCTCCGCTACACTTAGTAGCACTCGTAGTCAATCTACGCCTGAGTCTTTACAAGACTACACCCTCACGAAGATGGAAGAGATTCCAGAACTGTCAGAAGCGCAACGCGCCGCTTATAGTAAACTTAAAACTTTATTCGGGCTTGAACACGTGAACTTAATTATCTCCCAGGGACCAGAGGCCCTGCATGCATGGCTTAAAGCCTTTATGCGATACGAAGCCTCCCGGATCGGTCAGGTACAGGACCACTTAGCGGCATCTATACCAACTCTTCACATTAACAGCTAGAGGGCGAGCCCTCTAGCTGTAAATGTGAAGGCATTTGAGAGAAAAGAGGGAGAAAATCTCCCTTTTTGGATTAAGCAGATGCAAATGTCCATTTATTCCGCCTTGTTCTTAACATAACGGCAAAAGGTGGCTATGGCCATTTCCAAACTTGGAGGTAGAGCCATGGAGTGGGCACTATCGTCCAGCAAGTCCATAAACGACGCTTTTTCCTCATGGGATTCGCTGAAACAGCAAATGACCAGCACACTTCACCGCCTGATCAGGCTTTTCGCATGCGAGCACGGCTCCTAGCGACTCGACAGGGTAAGCGAACCCTAGGAGACTTTGTCCAGGAGTTGAGAACTCGCATTGCATCAATGCATCAAGACCCGGTGCAAGAAGCAGTTGTCGTAACAATCTTCATGGGGGATTTCAATGAGAGCGTTGTCCGGACAGAATTATTCCGACCTCATCCTGCTACTTTCGAAGAGGCAGTTGCCATAGCACTACCCGCTGAGTTCGACTTTAAGTCTGCTCGCGTTAGCACGCCTGTTTACCGAACAGCTCTTCAGGCACATGGGTTCTGTCTCATACAGCGGAACCCATGGATCTAAGCCTGCTTTAGGAAGGAGAAGAGGCCCTTCAAGCTGTGGAACAGCATAAGACCATCCGTAAATGTTATATGTGCGGAAGCACGAAACATTTACGTCCGGCCTGCCCTCTTCGAAATTCGCGTAAAGCTCAAAAGAGCTCCAACTCCGACCTATATCAGAGATCTGGTACGGTGCGGGAAAACTTCGATACCCAGTAGGTGCGGGGCGCCTTACTGGGGAAGACCTAGGCTCTATTAAACCTCTTGGGGGTGAAAATAAACAGAACCTAGCCCCAATTAGCTCGGTGCTTAATGGCACGGGGCGAGAGTACAAGCCTGGCTTGCTAGTCGCTCAAGCGACTGTAAAGGGCTTTGATAAGCCGTGGTCAATTTTAATTGACTCAGGAGCGTCTTGCAATTATGCTCGACGCTTTTCCCTTGAAGGAAGTCAACAATACGTTGAGGCGCTTAAAGCACATGAAGGTGATACAGTCACTGCTCGCTTAGCGACTGGGTTTCGTGTCGCTGTTCCCAAAGTCTCATTGAACTTAGGTATAACGTTTCTGGACTTTGATAATATGGAACGCTTTGTCGTCCTTGATTTGGATTCGAGATATGATCTCATCCGTGGTATGGCCTGGCTAGAACACCATGAGCCATGGATTAATCGGAGGTCTAAGACCTTAGGCGCCACACGCAATGTTCCTAGCAAAGTTTTGGAGTCATGAACCCACCTTTGCTAGGCAACAAAAGCGCTATTGGCGCGGATCATTGAATGAGTCTGTCGGTGTTTTAGACATTAGAATGTCTGAGTTAATAAATCCAATGTTAAAAACATTAATTCTGAGCCCGACTAAGCAGAAAGAAGTGGAACGGCACGTACTCCGTCGAGTGACACTCGTTGTAATAACGATTCACAGAATGCTGATAGCATTGTTTGCCTAAGACCGAATCATCAAGGGTGCAATATCCCTTAGATAGATGGAGTGGCACATCTAAGTCCGCCGAGAATGGTCGGCCGAGGTAACACCATACTGAGTATCAGTAGTGACACTGTTGGCGGTTCGCCAGGACCATAAGGGTTCAATATCCCTGAGATACGTGGAGTAGCACGTCTAAGTCCACCGGGTGTGGTCGGCCGAGAGGGCACCAAAATGCCCTGGCGTTCGCTAGGGCATTTTGGGTCAAACTTTTTTAATGCACGTGAAGCGACACGTAAACGTTCGCTAGATAAGGAAGTTGAGTTACCTAGCTCCTTGTCGGATGTCAAAGTAGACACCATGTCTTGTATAGAGCCAATACAGGCTGGAAAATCCGGGGACGTGGATGTCTCGGCCTTTAAGAGGCGTATTGTCTCCACTCCAAGACAGGA
>NC_090617.1:2300583-2311768 GCF_004359215.1 Bremia lactucae
TTATGGATAATGGTCTGAGCAAAAGACGGTGTGGTTTTACCCAACGGAGAAGCGGCTGCGCCTTTATGGGCAGCGCTCGCAATAACCGTCGCTGCGCTATCCAGCGCAGACGACGAGACAGCATTCGTAAGTGTTGCTGTCTCCATGTTATGAGCAATGATAGAAGTTTGGATGGGCAATAATGTGCCATCATCCTTCCTCGTGAGATCCTTGTCCGCATCATTACTTTGAGGTGACGGCAACGGTCTCGACTCATTGTAGTCGACAATGAGCGACGGATCAACATCCTCACTGATTAAGTGGGATGAATCCTTAAGCCCCGTTAACGCGACAGCAGCAGTAGCGGTCGGCGTTTCAGCTAAGGCATTGGACGCTGCAGGGCGTGTTAACGCGGCGCGCGCGCTAAATGCAAGAGTTAGTGGGCGTCTTCGCAGACGACCCTCCAACGTTGCCCATGTAGGTGGCACCTTTGGCGCCGTGTATGAAAACAGAGGTCGCTAGAGTGAATCAGAGACTTAGCGGCGCGTCAAGCAGCATAGTTCTTCCTTCCACTTTATCGAAGTTTAAAATGTAACTTCGTTCTTTAAGGGAGTGGATGGTGTAACGGGCTAAAGTTGCCCTAATGTTACACAGTCCCCGTTAAGTACACTTGGTGTACTTAAGGGGATGGTCAATTACTAAATAATAGTAATTAGACCCAGCACTCGGGTGTGGTGCACATTTGTGACCAACCCTTGTGTATGTGATGCACATGGGTGCATTCACATTAGGAGGGATGACGGCTAGCGTCATCCGTTACGCGAGGTATCTAGAAAGATACGCTCGCAATACATATTAAGTGTTATCTATAGAGATGACATTTTAATTGGTAAAAATAGGTATTTATATTCAATTCTATTAAATATAAATAGTCTGAAAACAACTTTTTACTTGGTAAGTGCGCACGAGGAGACGGATTACCGCTCCCGTGACGACCCTTAATCAGAGCTCTTAGTGTGTTCGGTGAGGTCGCTTACGCGCCCACCACAACTACCTCACTGCACGCAAGAGAAGCAGGTTAAACCGCTTCCTCGCTGGGCTAGGGTGTGTGTCTGAGTAGAGCGTGGCCGCATTACGACGTGCCCGCCTACACTCTGAGTCTGAAAGCCTTCCTCTGACTTTAGGAGCGAGGTAGCTCCGCTTCAATAAAAGCTTAAGGAATCCTAGTTCAAGGGATTCAGGGGTTCGTAGAACAAGTGGCAACTAGTGCCCAAGAGGATTTACCTTAGAAAGGGTTCTATCTCTTACAGATCACTGCGCAAGCCTTAGGAAGGCACTCAACCCTTTAAGATCAAAAAAGAAACTGCACTTTATTTAATTATTTAAATCTAAAAAACCCTACCCTGTTTAGTATGTTGACCTTCATAAACCTAGCTAATTAAAATAGATTTTGGCCGCCAGATTTATATCTGGCGGCGACCACATTCGTTACCCATAATAAATGGGATTTAAGTAGCTAACTATTTTAAAATTAGATAAAACGGTATTTTACCCATAAAGTAAATGTACCACAACAACGGTTCTCCAACCGATGTGTGCCCCATTACATATTAGCTTTTACCACCAACTCAAATTGAATAATTATCACTAGAATGACAGAATCAAGCGGCTACAATGACGTCTGGGTTAACTACTTCGACTCCAAAGAGGACGTGAAACTATCCAACGATGACGTTAGTCAACTGCGTTATACTGCCTCACCTCCATGAGTTGGAATTTCACGCACTAACAGTATTTGTATCGGAAACAAAGACATTTCGCGTGTACAGCGCAGGCAGGAAGGGCCCGAACATTGTACTGCTACATGGCGGAGGATACACGTCCATGACCTGGTGCCTCGTGGCAGTATGTATTGATCTCTTTATCCGTTGATGTACACCAAACGCGATTGCTTACAATATGTGAAGGCGATTCTAAAAGAGAATTTTACGCTTCGCGCCTTCGACTTGCGAGGCCACGGCCAGACCCTCACATCTCATGATGACGATCTATCCATCGAAAGATTAGTTGATGATACAATACGCATCTTAAATTACCTAACTCCCAGTACTGGTCCGAACACGGATGATATTTCTGATGCGGAAATTCCGCAAACTATTATTGTTGGCCACAGGTGCTTCAGTTCCTTGTGGAGCTTGAATACTAAATGTGTCCGCTAAACTAAACATGCCATGATATGGCAGTCTGGGCGGTGCAATTGCTGTTCGTGTTGCCGCTACAGGTAAGGTGCCGTCTTTGGTGGGCGTCATGGTGATCGATGTGGTGGAGGGCACGGCCATGGCATCTCTTAAGCACATGGGCACGATTCTTGAAAGACGTCCATCTCGCTTCTGCTCGTACAAAGACGCGATTCACTGGGCGCTGCAAAGCGGTACTGGTCGCAACTCGGAAGCAGTTGAAGTTTCAATCCCGTCCCAATTGGAGCAGCTTGGAGATGGCTCACTCGTATGGAAGACAGACCTGGCTAGCACTTCCAAATACTGGCACGGTATGTGTTAACATTTGTTAAGCTTCAAGGTTTTAATAACTTATTCAGATTGCTTTCCTAGACTGGTTCATTGGCCTTTCAAAGCAATTTTTATCGCTCAAGCAAGCCAAAGTATTAGTGCTCGCAGGTTTAAGAACGCATCATTCGGTTGATGTAGTAGCAATTTTTATCTTGGAAATATCACTAAACTTTCCTTTTAGGTTCTGACCGTTTGGATACGGAGCTCATGCGTGGCCAAATGATGGGCAAATTTGAAATGAGACTCATATATTCTTCAGGACACGCAATCCAGGAAGATTGTCCTCATGAAGTAGCAAAAGCTATAAGTTGTCTCAGTAGCCGTTGCGTTCGTGCTGTAAGCGGAAACATTTGTGGCCCTGACAGAATTATAAGTCACCTATCAACGACCTAGCCTTGGCGGAGCGCCTAGCCAAAGCACGTGCTATGGTCCCGACAGAGGGTATTTGCTCTGCTGTTGACCTGCAAAAACTTTTGCCGAAATGAGCGCTGTGTTGCTGTTACTGAAGTTCTCAAATTTTTGGCAAATAGGCCACAATTTTACTAAACTCAATAATATATATTATTCACAGATCGCGAAACAGTTTTTTTGCTCCCTGAGTGTAATTTTTAGTGTCGATAGCAATTTTATGGGCCAAATTCTCGGTTATAGATCGACGGTCCATTCTGTCGATAACGGGCTTAACAGCAAATCGACTGTCTCCATAGACAAAAACTGAGCCAAATACGAGAAACACCCCACAGTAAAAGGAAAATGGGGCTGTCTCTTCGAAAATGATATTGGAGATAATGCATGACAAGATTAGCGAGAACGATGTGCCAAAATTCTTGACAATGTTGTCCGAGTAACGCACGACGGCGGCAATTGTTAGTCCTCCGACCGCCTGCAGGAATATGACTACAAAGACGGCGGGGTGAAAGCCGTAAAAAATTCCGTTTGTTCTCACCTGGCTAAAGTTGCGCATGAGATCGAGGCAAGCGACGCCAACAGATATTGCGGAGAGCTGCAAGTTTCGCGTCCAAAGAGGGTCAATCGTCTGTTGCAACTGAATTGACTTGTGGGCCTTCATGACACGTTCAAAATAAGCCGCTGCAAAGCCTGAGTTGACTGACAGTCCTAGCATAATGCAGACACCAATGAAGCGCTTGCTGCTTGTGATCTCGTCCGAGGGATGCGAACCGCTCGGTAGTCGCGAGTAGGAGCAGATCGCGACACCACTCATTAGTGCTACCATCGCGCACCACTGGACATTGCTGAAGCGGCGTTGGAGTAATACAATCATAAACATAGCCGTGGTGATAATCTTGAGCTGGTAAACAATTTGGTACGTGGCCACGTCCACATAGTCATAAGCAATAAGCGCAAACATATTTTGCATCGCGTAAAGAAAAGCAAGCACTGTCATCTTCATAAGCCCTTTTGAATCTGCAAAAACTTCGTTCTGCAGTGTACGCACTGAAGCCTTAAGGCCGCCGCGTTTGGCCTTAAGCAGCACAAGAGTGCACAGCAAAAACTTGAGCATCTCCACGAGCAGCACCACCGAGCTAGGACGATACTTGGGCCCAACATTAGCGCGCGAATATTTGGACATGATAGATAGCGCTGAATTTTGTAGCACGAGCATCACAAAGCTAAGATGCTTTAGCGAGATCCCCATTATGACGTGGTCTTATCGCTAATGACGATTAACTATTGTGTTATCGATTGTCCAATCAGCGATAATCATAGTCGCAAAACCAAACCGGAAAAAAAGAACCATGGCGTCGGGTTTTGGCGAGGTCATCAAGCAGTGCGACGTGCAATTTTATATTCGAATTTGACGCTTTCATTTACCTGCTGTGTTAACGTTTAGTTGGTGCTGCTCATCGGAGACCACCATATACCAAACCGATCCTCCGAAATTCCGGACAAGTTTAAGAAAATGCTGGTGCGATTGGCTAGTTAAAAACGCGACGTATTATTTGCTAAGAGTTCAATAGATTCCGAACAAAATGCAGCACGTCTTGTGTACAGGTAATCTGGTGACCAGCGAACAATTTGACGAGCTGCAAAGTCTTGCGCGTAATGTTCACGTTGTTGCAGGAGACTGTGACCAGGTACATGCGATCACTTTTCGTGACTGATTGACTCGAGTCTGATGATATTTTCAGCAAGGAATTTACCCTGAAACAAAGATAATTACAATTGGCCAATTTCGAATCGGTCTCTGTCACGGACACCAAATTGTCCCTTGGGGAGATCAGCACAGTCTTGCAGCTTTGCAGCGAAAAGTACGTGCAGACAATAAGATTTTGAAAATGTTTGACATGCTACTTATTTTGTAATCGCTGCATGCAATCTTTAGATGAATGTCGACATTTTGGTTACTGGCCACACTCACGTGTAAGTTTATGTGCAACTTTATAAGTGTCATGGCCTTCTCTCATCTATATGGTTTTACGTCACTTAAAAGGTCACACATTCGGACGGAGCAAGGCAAATGGTTCTTAAATCCTGGATCCGTTACGGGGTCTTTCACTAGCTTCGCCAGTCACGTTACGCCAAGTTTTATGCTCATGGCGTTGCAAGGCCGCAAAGTCGTAGCTTTTCTCTATGAGCTCAAAGGTGATAGTGTTGTCGTGTCCAAAAGTGAGTTTGCGAAAGAGACGTAATCTTTGTGTAATTTATTGCGTCACACTTCGGACTAGCGAGTTCTGTTGGTATTTCTACGTGATCAGCAGGGGCTTTCATACTGCAAAAAAACCGTATGACTGCTTGTTGCTGCTTACTATGCTATTATACTCGTTGCGCTTACAACTTTAAACTAAACTTGATCGAGCTCGGTTTTGAGGTCCTCAAAAAAGGTAGCCAGATCTAAGATCACCGGATTGGTCACTCGCGGCATCACATCCACCTTGCACGCCTCATACCGCCGCCACAATTCAAAACCGCGAAGCGTATGCTCCATTTCTTTTAGCAAATGCTTGCGAATGGCGGCATCTTTGCTGGTCCCATTGCTATTTTGATCAATTGGTGGGGTAAGACCATTCTCTCGACACTCGGGTGAGCGTCCTGGAGCAAAAAGCTCCGTGTAAAATGATTGCAATTTGCGGTGCTGTAGCCGGTAGACTGTCAAGTGTACCACAGACGCCATCTTACAACCTAGAGCAGCGAGCCGCATGCTACCAGCACCTTGAAATACACGAATCGTGCTTTCGATTAATGAAGTCGTTTGTGATAGCGTTGTCACGCAATTTTCGCCGAAAGAGTGAGCGTGTTGAGCATCATTTTTCTCTTGGTAAGCCAATTTCACCTCTTGAAGTTTTAAAGCGTATTCAAAAAATTTTGCTCCTGATCGCAGGTAATATATGCCTTGCGTGAGTTGTCCTACAGTGCCACTTTCACTTGAGCCTCGATGATTACCCTCATGCTTAAGTTTTCGCGCCTCTTCCATCAGTTTTGCGGATTCAAGACGTAATTTCTGCACATCAGTTCCAGAACTAAATATAATTGTGAAATTCCCAGGAGGAACTGGCAATACATTGCTTTGTACAAGCTCCGTTTTCACCTTTTCTGGTTGGTGTATATTACCGTCAGCTTTGACATCTTTCTCCGACTCAACACCTCTTTCTGTTTTAATTGCTTGTTTCGTTTCCTTTTCTCTTGCTAATTCTTCACACAATCTTGCTTTGCAGACTTCACAGACTGCCGATGCATTAGGTGCGACTGAAGGTGCAGTAGGCGCCGAGGACGCATGATGGAAGATTGTTCCATTTAAAGACAGAAACGACTTATTAGCACTGAGGTCCGTTAAGTCCGAGGTTGGAGCTTCGCTCTTTCTTTTATTCTTGCTTGACTTGCTGACCTTACTGTGTTTGCTTGACTTTAAAGACTTGCTAGTATCAGTATCTTTGTTGGAATTTATCAATTTGTCGGACGAATCCTCATCTTTCTGGAGCCCAACATTTTGTGACTCTTTAGAAGGAGGTTCTATCCATTTTATGCGCTCTACATCTCCAGTAGAAAGCAATCGTCGGAACTCATCATGCTCAGAATTACCTTCATCGGTCAGTGTATTCGCTGGTATATTGCTATTACCTGGGTGCCGTACGCTAAGCAAACAAGTTTGCACATACGTGGACATTTGCTTGCAGTAATCAGAGTCTGGGCGATGACGTTTTCGCGCTCGAGTAGCTTTAATGGGGTAGGAAGGAATGACCTTGCTACAGCTTTTGAAGTTATGCGTTGCTGGCAACGATCCGATATTTACGAGAGGCGTCGCAACAATACATCGATTCTCGTGCTCTGCCGCAGTCGCCTTACGGTCTTCATCTTCATCCTCGCTATCCGCGACAGACAACAAGCTCTCGTCATCAGAATCGTCAGCATCAGACGCAGCTCCGCCTTCTGTTGGCAGCACCTTACCGCGCGAAATTGCAGTTGGGAACCTCAGCTGCTTGCCTCTACCGACACTGGCTGGCATCAACTCCACCGTAACATCTTTATTAAGGTTTATATCGACATCGACATCTTCCTGCTCTTCCTCGGAAGATAGCAATGTAGATGAGCCAACATCTGATGAGGGCGCTGAGTCACCCGAATCGGATGAAGCATCATTTTCGCCAGCGATTCGCCGGTGCAGTGCCGCCTCTTTACTGGAAAGAGTGCGACTAGGTGCGTTCTTTTTCGACGATACGAACTTTCGCTTTGCCATCTGCACAAAAAATGCAAGCGATATGCTGAGGAATCACGCAACCGAAATAGTCACAACGAGGACTTTATAATTTAAGTCGAACTTTCGAGTTGGAGCGTACCTTTTCTTTGCGATGTAACGTCAATTTTTAGGTAATTTAGGATACTGCGAGTAATCCAAATTGCTGGAAATCTTTCACAAATACGTTTGCTCCTTCGCTTTACCTCTGTACCACCTAAGACTTCTCAAGCGTCGTCAAAGATTTAACTCCGTTCAAGAGCAATTGGGGACCGGCAAGCGATGAAGACACCCACCCAGCGCCTTTTACTGCGTCTTTTAGGTATGAAAGACCCAATATTCACGTCAGAATAACGCGCACTATAATATGCCAAAGAATAAAGATCAACTTTGCTTGCACCAACACCTAGCAGCCGCCTCGCTGTTGACTGCTGTTTGTAGCAACAAGGAGTGAGCCCAGCGAAAACGCAAATGCCCCCCAAGTGGTACAGGTGCGGTACAGTGATGTCTAGCACATAAAACAAGCTTTGAAAAAGATTTATGTGTCACACATTAGCTATAATGCAAAGACAAGTGCCTTTAGCATCTTTTCAGCTTATTTTCTAATATAATTTTCTAGAGGAACAATAATTTAGTTTCGATAGCGTCGAAGAATCCCACGTCTGTATGGATATTGTCACCACCTCGAATTTCCACGCCACGCTACTTCCAGGTGCCCATCCATATTGCGTCAGTATTTGCTTTCAATAATAATAACGCCAAAATCCATCCATGATCTAGGCCTCGTAAGTGTCGTGTTCGTACCAGCGAAGCACATCCGCCATGGCAGCTGGTCGCTGCTCAAGTGCGTGAGCTGCTAATGTGCGCGTGCTAAGCGGTCATAGGATTCGCTGCTTAAATTTTTCATTTTGTATGTTTTTAATTGTACCTATAAGCCTGCTGCTGTACAGCGGGTGTAGCTTTGACGAGAATAAGAGCGGCTGTGCCCGCACCGATAGTCACTTGTGCCGAGCAAAGCAGACTGAGATTTTTTCTGTCGTGTCGGACCGTGAAGGAACAACACTTTTCATGGACCCCAGCGGTGTTGATATGTTTGAGTGCGCGGTGCGGTGCCATGTTGGACTTTTTTTTTTGACAGACGCTTATGCTGCTTGAAACGCTTTTGTAGGGCATGTTAAATCTAGTTACCGTTGCACCACAGTCATGGCGAGCCATCCAGGTCTAGTTCCCTGGTATATAAAAATAATTGAGCAGGTTGAATGACACTGTTCCTGCTCTGCAAGATTCATTTGGGACCGATGGTCGCCGAGTTTCCGGGTGTTGTAAGTTTTTTATCTAAGCTCTTGGCCAACGAACAAATAAGTATACTCAACATGAGTACCTACGATACGGACGTCATCTTTGTTCAAGCGCAACATCTGGAAGCTGCAATTATGTGTCTGCAATCGAAGTTGTCGCGGGGCTTGCATGGTCTGAAAGAAGTAGGTGGAAATACTTTTTGTGTAAATTTTCGAAAAAAGCTCACTTAACATTTAAAAATAGGCAAAGGAAGCAGAAAATGCGCTTGTGCCAAAACTACCAAGTCATGCTTCAGAAAGCAGTGAGGAGATGGTTGATTTAAGAAGCGCGTCTCGTGTTGGAGACGGTCAGTATCTCACAGGTGCGCCGCAATGCTTTTCCTTACTATTTTATTATGCAATAATAGTCTATGCCGATTAGTTTATCCAGAATCGCTTGTTCTTGTGAGACTTCAAAAAGATACGCTTCGATCTAGTGCTTACGGCCTAACGCAGCTAGTATTGTTGTCCACTAAATTGGCGTCAATTGAAGAAAGTGATGGTGAAGCGTTGGGCGAAATGTCGTTTTGGTGCTTTTGCGAGACTGCTGAGGAGGTAAGCCTTATTATGGATCAGCGCTGTTTGCCTTCATTCGAGGAAAGTCCGCTGATTATATCTCCCGATCGCTGGCGCGCAATCAAGCTTAGCGGACGCGCGTACGGTTTTGACGAAACTGGGGTGGTGGCAGTTATGTCAGGCTGCAGTACAGACGTGCTCAATGTGAGCTGCTTTGGCTCGAATGTAGCTTTTGTGCTTGATTACATGCTGGCTGATGCAATTGAAGCGTTGTGTTCATCGTTGGACATCTCTCGAGTTGAAAGATAAATTTGTAGAAAGAAATTCAGGTTTTGTCAATGTCTTGTGAATGGTTATTCATGTAAACGGCTTCAGGAACGTAATTTTTTGTCAATTGTGTGTAATATGTGCAGCGAGCACATTTAATACGTAAGTGCTTCTAAAGCAGCGCATTCACTTTACACCGAATCTTTTCTTGTAGGGTCTGCTTCACGTAATAACAGGAGTGCATATGTCCTTGTCGAACGATTATTGGATAATAGTTTTTTTAAATGGTCTACTATTTTATTGCCACAAAGTTGCATCAAGACAAGCATAATATGTATTCAGGTTATTAAATCAAAATAAGATAGATTTGATGATTGATATCGTGCAAAAATGTTATTCGAAGAATAGGTACAACTGTGGCTAGCCGGCAGCACATGCAACGCCCTGTGCTATCGTTTACATATGGACAAGAGCACCTTCATTGGGTATACATACATAGAGATATTTCTGCTAAAAGGCGCAGCGTAGCTACTTCGCTCCTTAAGTAGGAGGAAGACTTAGAGAGTCATTAGTTCTATAGAACTAATAGGTTGAACAACTCAGTGAGTTGTACAAGCTCCAGAGCTTATGTAACATGGTGTATCTTAACATAAGATTAACACTTAAAAGAATCCATGGTTGGTGCTTTGCCAACC
Source organism: Bremia lactucae (assembly GCF_004359215.1). NCBI lineage: Eukaryota > Oomycota > Peronosporomycetes > Peronosporales > Peronosporaceae > Bremia > Bremia lactucae. The sequence goes on from NC_090617.1 coordinate 2,310,635, forward strand.
ATGGCATGCCTAGGATGAGTTCATGCGAACTCTCCATACCTAGCACTGTGAGCTTCTCTTTACAAGAGAAGTCATTAAAGCTGAAGGCGACTTCTACCTGAACTCTCACAGACTTAACGAGCGCGTTGTTCGCTAAACGAACGGTCGCCTCTTCTCGCTTGCCATCCTGGCAAAGCGACTCAAACATCGCCGGTCTCTTTCTTAGAGCCTCAAGCTTCACAAAATTTTGTGATGCACCAGAATCCATTAGGAGGATCATCACGTGGTCATAGCCTCGTACTTGAGCGCTATAGACCAGCAGGGTTGAGGTCTGAAATTTCGAGACCTCAGGGACTATGCTACCCATTTGTTCCACAACTCTGAACTTAGGGGTAGCTTCAGAGTCCGCGTCAGTCGGGCATCCCGCCCCTACTGCGCTCCTGCATTTCCCAACCCCTCCGTGGTCGATGCGGAACTCATGCGTCTCGCACGCTGGTCCTTGCCACGCCCTTTGGGAAGGGAGACTTCTTGCTGGGTGTCTTCGCCCCAGCAGGAACCCTGGGCATAGCAGCAAGCCATCATATGGCCGCGCTTGCCGCATTGATAGCAGACAACGTCTGCATTGCCCAACTCCATGGGAGTGGCATCTGACCTCTCGGACGACGGTTCATACCAAGCTATCGCCGAGGCACTGTTGTAGGATTGCTCCTCAACTAAGGCAATTTGGATTGCCTCTTCCATCGTCGACGGCACCTTTCTAAAAAGGGCCTGTCGCGATGGGCCATGCCGTAGTCCGTTCATAAACGTGGGCACCTTAATGTGCTCCGGAATCGGACCTACGGTTATGGATGCGGACAGCGAGCGCATCTCTTGCACATACTCTTGCAGAGATCGCTTCGCCTGTCGCGCCCCAAAGAAGCGCGTCTGAAGCAACACTTCGTTGTTCGGTGGCTGGTACATGGCGCGAATCTTTTCTTTAAAGATCGCCCATGTAGGGAACGCCTTTTTGTCCGCCATAAGCGCTGAGTAAGCCCACTCTGAGGCCTTACCGCGCAGATGCGACATAGCGTACGACACCATCCGGCTATCGTCCTCGATGAGCTGCGCGACACTGCATTGCTCCACGGCTAAAAGCCAGTGGACAATCGTGTGCGC
>NC_090617.1:2313997-2317755 GCF_004359215.1 Bremia lactucae
TCGCACAGCCGCGGCAGCTGACTCCACAGGGTGATTAGTAATCACACTGTGATCCTGTGCAGTCATACCAACGACCGTACCACAAGCGGGGCCATCGCACTCACTCGTAGTACATCTACACGCTTGTGGACGCTCCAAGACGTTCATCAGTTGTCCATCTGATGAACAAGCGGCAGGCATCTTTATGGATCGGTGCTGCCAGCTGATCCTTGACTCGTATTTTCTGAGCCCAGGTAAACCTAGGATGACATCAAATTTGTCATACAATTCTAGTACGATGAAATCATCATCGTGCAGTAAATCTTGTAACGTGTAGTGAAATTTCACTACGCGTTTCATGACTGTAATCGATGGGCCTGTCGCTATCGCACCGTCATCCTCGTTGGAGGGATGTCGCGCTCAACATATTTGAGCCTACTACCCTCTAGTGACTGGCGACGAATAAAGTTATTTGACGTTCCGCAGTCCACTACGGCCCTAAGTGACAAATCATTTGTCACACTTAACTTCAAGGTGATGAGGGATTTCTCATCACCAGGTGCAGAGACACATAATGATTGTGCGTCTGGAGAAACTTTAGTCAAGAGATTTGCAAATTCTCTTGAGATTGCTGGATCAGTAGGGCGTTGCGCTCCTACTGACCCCGACCATTTTTTGGCGGTCCGCCTCGCTGTTGCGATTTTGCAACAACGTCGGACCCGCGACCGTTGCCCTTTTTGGCATTCGGTCCATAATTACGTTCAGTACCTATCGGTACTGGGCGTGGGGCACTACACGCATGAGCGTAGTGTCCTAACTTTTGACAGCGATTGCATTTCCGCAATCGCTTGTTGTTCAAAAAACGAGGTTTCTCGCTTTCGACATAAGAGTAGTTTAAAGGCTCTGGACCTCCTAGCTCGTGTCGTCTTGGTAGACAATATGATGACGAACTAGCTTGAGCCTGTCTCAAGCTAAAGTCCTCCTGTTCCGCAACGAATATTGCTTCTTCAAGCCAGTTCTAAGCGGAACTGGAAAAGATGGGTCTTTACGGGACCATCCGTAAGACCTTGCATGAACACCACAATCAACGTGTGTTCATAAAGTGGGTTGTTTGTAATACAACTCGCTTAGAGTCGTATGGGCTGGGCATAAGCGTGAACATCACGCTTGCCTTGCTTGTGTTTCAGAAGCTCTGATCGAGTTCTGACCTCAGCCCTAGGCGGTTCAAACGTCTGTTTGAGCCAAGCTGCTAAAGCCTCTAGCGAGCCAAAGACATATGGGTCGCGCAACTTAAGGCCTAATGCCCAAGTTTTGGCACGACCTGCCAAATTTGATTTAGCAAATACGACTTGCATTTGCTCGTCGACGATGTGACTAGCCCTTATGGCATCGTCCAATTTGACAAACCATCTAAAGAGGGGTCTTCTTTGACTCTCCTAAACTTAGAGATGTCAATCTTTAAGGTTTCGGGACGACGCGTTTGCGTCATCCCAGGTACAGGGGTCTGAATCTGCTGTAACCTCAACAGTTCTGCCTGTTGAGAGCCTTGCTGATGAAGCAAGACTACCTTCTCCTTCGCCTCGTCAAGTTCACGTTGTATAAACTTGGCGATGGCTGAATGGAGGGCATCTCTGCCCAAACCGGACAGCATGGCCAAGATGGCATCATTCCCTACGGTCGAACTCATTTTCGACCGTACTCGTTTCTATGTCATTTAGAAAGGAGTAGCTTTCACGCGAAACGTGATGCGTATTCCCATTATAATCTAACATGCCATGTTAGAGGGTGGAAATGTGGTCCTTGGATGGACTACAAAGTGCTACCATGTGTAACGGGGCACTGCCGACTTGACCTGAAGCAGTACAGTTCAAGTCCACTTCGCACTGCTTCAGTGCGAGTGGTGCCTCACGTCACTTCACGAACATTAGTACTTGCGGAAGAAGACTCCCTTTAAAACACTTGCTTTAGAGAGGGTGAAATGAAAACTGTATTTAATATAATAAAGTTCTTCTGTTTCTGTCTTTTTGATACTAACTTAATTATATTCTAATACAAAATATGTAACTTAAATCTTATTTGTCTCTCTCTTTGCGCGCGTCCAGCGCTGACTGGACCGCGGAGCAAGTAGATATAATGGCCTATATCTACCAATGGATAAGCTTTATGAATATTACTACATAAAGTAATATTCTCTAAATATTATTTACCTTTTAGACAGTATATTAATTAACAAGACTGGCGTACACGCACAGTTGCGAACTCTACGCAGGACTTTGGAAAGGATGTGCTCCTGCTAGAGGCGTATGCAACTGATGTCGTGTCGAACAAAGTTGAGGGTGCGTTGACGGGATGTCAAATGTCACCAATTCCTACCCAGCTTGTGGGGACTGGGGTTGTGAAAAGGACGATGACAAGTAGTCATGCGTCCGAATGTCCTGCACAGAGCCGAGAGCCTGTGGCAGTAAACGGCGAGCTGACAGTAAATCAAGCGTCGCATGGACCGGCACAGTGCCTAGAGTCTGATGCGGTTGGAAGGGGTGCGTTAGCCAGGAGAGCGACGGCACCCGTTTCTCAGTCAAAGGTCGTAGTGACTCGAAGAACGAGTACCCGACAGAATAGGACGATCAAAGGCACGTCCAAACGAGTGACCTTTGGATCAGTCTCTAATAAAGAGGACGGGCCTTCATACGAGTTGTTCGAGGCCGTCAAAGACGAAATTGCGGAGGCATCCTCAGTTGAGGTGCTCCGGCAAGTCTTAAGATCTGCCGAGAGATAGTAAACCTCCCGGACATGTCGTCGGATCTGTTACTTGCCGAATTACAGGACGGAAAGACCACGAGATAGTCACACCAGTTCCAGAAGAGAAATTGGTGGATGTTGCTCGTTGTCCACTATGGACGAGAGCGTCCTAGAAAACGGACAAAAAAAGAAGAGGTTCGATGCTTAAGGCTGGGATGCCTTGAGAGAAAGTCCGTTCTGTGAGGTTCTGTGGAAGCATCGCGATGTGTTCCCAGAAGAAGTGCCGAGCCGCCTACCAGCAGATAGGGGCATCGGCCGAGATAAACCTCGAACTTGGCACCAAGTATTGCGTGACCAGACAAAAGCCGTTGCCGAAAAAAAAAGTCGATTATATCGATGAGTTCTTCGACAAGCAAGCCAAGGCGGGACATGTGCGTGAGAGCAAATCGCCTCACAGCTGCTCGACCTTTCATGAGCGTAAAGCCACAGGTGGATGGCGCGTGGTTCATGCTTATAATAAGCTGGACACGGCGGCCATACCGGCGCAAACGCCAATGCCGCGAAAAGGTGTTTTGTTGAACTCCATGGAAAAGACAACTATCTTTTCCGCCTAGTGTGACTACTAGCAGGTACTCATGAGAGAGTCCGATGTAGCCAAAACGACAGTAAGCACCTCAAGCGGTATACTTCGGGAGCGGCTTGTGATGCCCCAAGGTTTGAAAAACGAACCAGCGAATTCAACCGAGTGGTGGCTCACGTGATGCGTCAGCACCGCGCCTACGCGCCTCATTACTTTGACGATGTATTCATGCATAGTAGGGCCGAGGACGGGCTGAGCGCAATAGAGTCGCACAAGCGTCATTTAGACGCTGTGTTGCAGACTTTAAAGGACGCCCAATTGTACGTCAACTTGCAAAAGTGCGTCATAGGGGTCCCTGAGATACCTGTACTGGGCTGCATCGTTGGTACACATGGTGTACGAGCAGACCCAGACAAGGTAAAATCAGTAAAGGAATGGCCAATCCCACGGCATGTGAAGG
>NC_090617.1:2317855-2330154 GCF_004359215.1 Bremia lactucae
GATCCATGTCTGTCATATCGGCCCAAGAACCGATATCCCTGATGGACTTGGTGTTCAGATCGGGATCACAGAACAGATACGCAGTCCCATCCTTGGGCATGACATTCAATGATTGCATTCTTCCTGACCCCACATCAATCACAAACCTGCCATTGATCCCTCGTTCAAGGATCCACTGATACATGTAGCGCCGAACCATGAATGAGTAACTCGAGACCCGATCAACAAGCGTATAATCAATGGCATCAGAAGAACGGAGTAGCTGTTTGATGGTGTGAAAAACAGATGTCGCATTCGGCTTGACTTTGTCTGTACGGAGCGCAGCTCTCGTGACCTCCAAGTCATCATTACCGTCGAGCCTGACATTACACTCATAGATGCCTCCTTTCTTCATAATGAAGGGTGACTTGCAAACAAACATATGGGTTCCGTTGGCCCGAACCACATATAACCCTCTGTCTTTGAAGAGCAGATCTATCGTCGGATCCTTAATGCGATAAGTAATAGACGTCGCCTTCTCAATAATGATCACCCCGTCGGAGAACAGACCATCTGTCTCGCGTGCATCCTCTGCCTCCTCAAAAGTCCCATACTCGTTTCTGACGATCATACAAGGAGGGAGCAGGATCCTCTGAAGAATATCTACGTAGCTATCGTGACGTCTGATGACAGGTTCCACAATTCCATCAACTGCAATTACGTCAATCAAAACGAGATCCCCACCTATGAGCTGCTCTGCTCTAAATGCGGTGGTGAGTCCCTTAAATGGGGAGATCTCCTTCTTCATGATGTAATTAACAACGGTGAGCTTAGGATCATTACGACAGACGTACCAGGCAGACCCCGCGTCAAAGACCCAATCGTGCTCCCCATCAACCTTGACACGATAAGAATTGTCAGACCCAGGGATCATCTTGACGTCCTTGACAGGCCTCGCCGTCAATCTCAATTGAGCATGCACATCTCTCGGAAGAACGTAAGCATAACTTTCTTCGTGACAGAAGTCAGAGTGAATGATATTAAGAATCCATCGCCAGTCACCGGGAAGCATGCTCTCTGTTGAATCATACTCAAACTCACAAGAATAAACCTCGTCAGGCCTGTAATAGCGAGCCCTACAAATCCATCTTCCAATATGCAGACGTCTCTCCGTCACGAGAACTCTGTAACTCTGGCTATCGAAACCTTTGCCGTTGTCGGCAATAAGACCACTGGCAAGAAACTCCTTGGAAAAACTACATCTCATTCCGGGAGCGAGATCATATGAATTCACGGTGAACTTGATTGTGCATTCCGTATGATCTTTGTAACGACGAGTTCTAACATGGCATAGGTTGATTCGTCCATCATCGCTCATCATGATAGGATAACCAGTCTCAGTGAACGAGATCTCATCATAGTTTTCGATCAGTCTATAACAAGTTCGAGATAGCTGTGGAGAAAGAGTTATCTCCATCTCATCCTGATAAGAGTAGTCACTAACAGATCTAACATCGGTCATTGACTGGCCCTCCTCTGGAGAAAAGTCTTTCGCCAGTTCGAAAAGATCAGCCATGATAAAGGACTCGCTACAAATACGATGAATAACGTCAGATGACGGACACCTGCACTTCACCAAGACTGCACCTTCATCTGCAGCGCGACGGACATCCCTGACACCTACTTTCGATAAACCACAGAGACCACAGATCTCGTCCATCTTATACCTTAGTGGGGGCATTAACTTCTTAAAGAACACAGCTCGTCATTCCATATCCTCACAAACTATCCAGGAAGCCATGCTAAACTACGATCTGATAATAAGAAATTAATAAAGTACCTGAGCAGATGACACACATCAGCGACCCCGGGGACTATAGAGACGGAGCTCCTAACTACTCACATTGTGAGCTAACCGGGTTATCGAGGTGTCTGGTGTCTGGGGACAAGAATAAGTTTGCTGCCGAGCACGAGAATGTAACTCGGAACCAGCAACCAGACGTATCATGTCATGAACAGACCTTGACTCACGTGAATTTCGGTCCCGAGAATCATACGGTCGCATATCGATGAGCGAGTTATCATGCATCATACCGAAGATGCCTGGTCGCCTGACGTAATAATCGATGTCATCAAACATGGCTCCCCAGAGCCCAATTGCGTCAGGACTCTCCGACATCTCCGTCTTAGTGATATCTGTGAAGACATGCAAAGGACCATACAAGTACCTCTTGGCAAGACGCCCGATATCATCTGTCAGTTAAGTAATCTACGCATGGCGAAAGAACCAGGCTCTACCTTCCTCCTTCAGAATGTCCAGAGTGTTGCGCATGCCAGATATGCCACTTGAACTGGTGTAGGCAAAGCAGTACGATCTATCGTTTATTTCAATTGGCAGGGACGATACTGGCTTATAAATGCGAGGAACGCAACAAGTATCAATCCTGTCCATCGAGAATCGGCACTCCGGCTCCTTCTTCAAGCGATAACCTTCGTCTCTGACATGGTACTCGTCCCAGTAATCCTGATACATCCGCCGCATTGCCAAATCATCATTGAACTCATCAGGTAGTCTGGACTCGAGCAACCAATCTCCTGTCCGTAGGACTTTCTTGTAAGCGGTCTTAGCGTCATCCAGCACCGGTGACAAGTCCTTCACTTCATCTGCACCCAAGGCAAAGTACTGTTCAGGCTCCGTAATCTCTTCAAGGTCTGACATCTTGTAATTGAATAACTTTTTAAACGAGGTCTTCCAAATCATATGATCGCCGGTCACAGATTTCAATGATGCGTTCGACCCGAGGAAGATTGCATACATCAAGAATTCTTGACAAGGAAGAGCCGATACTTCCTACAATCCACGTGATATCAATTGGCTCGGGTAGATTTCCATCAAACTTGGATTTATCAAGGTAGATGGTTTCGCCTGATAACGCCCGATAAGAATACATGATAATACCTTCAACCCTGACTTCCCGCATGCATAGTAACAGGCTAATTTCATCGCGCCTCAATGATCTGATAACATTGTACACGATGTTAGTTGCTCTCTGAAACATGTCATCATTATCAGAAGACTTGCATATCTCTTCACATACGGTCCGGAGAGTATCTCTTGCGATATCAGGGCGGTCACGACGCTTAGAAGCCATGCCTTTCATAATAGCGCTTGCATCTGACTTGTCAGCCATCTTCCCATAATAAATCTTCGGTTTCACGAGTATGAGGTCAGAGTATGTTTTATCATGCTCAAGTCTCACGGCCTCAAAGGGGGTTTGCTTCGCCCAATCGTGATAAATGTCAATGAGTGTCATGGGATTCGCCTGAGAGCCTGAGGACCTCTTAATGAAGACTGAATCTGTATCTCCGTATAGGACTTCAAGTCCGTTTTCCCTGGCTAGCTCAACAAGACTAGAGAGTAAGAATCGACCAATAGCCGTCACGGCAACTGCTGCTAGCTTACAAGACAACCCGGATGTCGATGCTCCAAAAACTCCGTAGATGCTGTTCGTTCCGATCTTCAGAGTCCAGCCCTCAGGACTATTCTTATCAGGCAAGGACCTTCTCTTAGTAATCAACTCACTGCACATCATCCTCGTGATACCATCCTTCTTTCTGTCGATCATGAAGATGACGTCAGATGAGCGCATGTATATGTAGCTATCATCCCATGCCATATTAACATCACCATCGTCGTTTGGTCTCGAGAGGTTGAATGCGTTGACAATTGCATGCCTTAGGTCCTCATCGATAACCCGCAATAATGTTTCCGTTGAGATGTTGGCACCTATCATGATACTTGGGTACATGGAAGCAAAGTCCAAGACCGTCACGTCTCGATGAAATCCGGCAATTGGTTCCAAGACAAGGGCTCCCTTGTATCTGATTTCCTCCCATCCTTCCGAAGACCAATCGATGATCATGCGTTTTGACAGCGCGAATGAGGACGCCATTGAACAGACAGCCGTACCACTGATGAACCGAGTTATGTCGCAAATGGGTGATTTGAAGATAGAACACATTGTGCATATCTCTTCGATACAGCGCGTCCGAAGAGCAACCATAACATGTAAGTAGGCATCGTGAATATTATAGATGATCATCGTTGTCATATCTATTTCGCTATCATCTTCTGCGACATTCATGGTAGGGTGTTCCTTCTTGCCTTCTTCACCAATCGCGTTTGCAAGGGCATCAAGACTAAAGGTGGCGTAGTCGACATTGTGAAGCTTACTAAGAAATCAATTGGTATCTATGACAGTCGTTCCTGGTATCACCAAATCATATCCTTTCTCAGACTTACCAAGATTCAGCTCCACAAAGTACGATGCAAAACGATGCGAGCAATGAGCGGCGAGCCTAGAAACGTCATACTTGAAACCGTTGTGGATGCAAACGAAATGGGGGACATTGAGGATCAACCAGTTCATTGCCCAGTCTGCCATTTCATTGGAATTATCAAACTTAATGATAGTGTATCTTGAATCTGGGGCACATGCTTCCATATCACACGTCCCCGGGACGAATCCACAGAGATACTCATTACGCCATGTTACGATCGCAATGCTAATAAGTGGATCATGTGGAAGTGGGAAATGCCCGTCTCTGTTCCTGGTACTTTGTTCAATATCGAGACCAACGACCCTTGGTTCATTGAGAGGTGGCAAAGGTTTGCTGATCCCAAGACCAGGTGTGCAAACGGGTGTGATCCCAAAGATAGCAGCGACGCGAGTCTTGGCGACGTTGGAAGACATCGATGGAAGAATGGACACGGAAGAACCTGGGTGTGAAGCAGTCTGTTTGATGAGAGCTTCGTAATTCTCGAGCTCAGGGATAGTGAAGTTCACCACGGTCCAAGTCCTCTCCTTGCCTTTTGCAAGTCTGACGTGCAGTTTCACCACATCAAGATCATCATAGCCGTGTTTTCTGATCCCGTGGTCATTAATCCCTGTCCACACCGGAACCCAACCTTCTGCGAGCAATCTTCTGTAGAGATCCATTATTGAGTTTGAGAACAAGTTATTGCTTCACTATTAGCGATTCTGACGGCTAATCATGAGTAAGACTACGTTCGTGTGTGCGATACCGGATGATGATATCATTGATTGTAATGGTGCATTAATCATGAGAGACGGGTTTCCATATAGTGGTGCGCTTGTAGACCTTCTGACTGGTGAGGACAACATCATTATCAACAGAATCCTCAAAACAAGGAGAGCTACGCGTCACCGAGGTGCATCATTTATTTACGTGCCTAACTCAGGTTGTTTGTGTCATGCACGTTCTGCTGCGTCCACAAAGTATATTTCCGGAGTTCTCGAGCACAAAAATGTCTCAGTCAGTTATCATGGATCCTCTCTCCCTTATCTTGATATGATCGACAGGTATGCCCAGCACGTATCTGACGTTCCTAAGAGCATCTGCATTGGCACGTACCGACTGAACTTTCGTATATTGGAATACTAGACTATCTTTTCAACCGTCCATGGTGTCTTACCGTTACAACCATCGGAATCCGGTGACTTCATTGATCCAATCGAGTTCATCACATCTGGATTTTGTTTCATGCCATTATACCTACAGATAATTCCAGCATCACTTCCTAATGACACCATGTCAGTTGCAGAGAGGATTCTGTCAGTGACAATTGATAGGACGTCGTTGGATGTTATCATGTGGTGTATCGGAAACTCATTGCAGGATCCCGTCATGACTCCGAGACTACTCTTCTTGTACGGAGAAGGTGGAGAAGGTAAAAGCGTTGCCCTGAGTACAATTACTAGCAACCTGCCAGGACTCGTGGGAACCCTGACTCAGGACTACATCGGCCACCGCATAACCAAAATAAAGGAAACGGATATGGGAAGAATGATGTCAAGTCGCTTTGTTTGCTATGGAGATGTATGCTTAAATGAGAGAAAGTAGATCAACGAATCTTTCATGAAAACAATGTCAGGCAATGACTCGGTCTCGACCACTACTATGACAGGGAAACTGCAATGTGCTGGCCTGTTCGCAATGAATACTCTTTGGGATCCGTACAGATCCATCACGAAAGCGTGGTTTGCGAGACGCGTAGTTTGCGTCACTATCAAGGCTGCTCCAAAAGGACTCAAGAAACCAACCGAATCATTCACCGATGACGAAATTCTCTGCTTCGTTCACCGGTGCCTACTAATCTACAATCGTAATTCTTGTATTCCCATGACCTCAAAAATGGCTCTCCGCAGCTTATTTGGCGATCGAACTGGCAGTTACTGTCGAGGCATTGTCTTTGATGACAATGCATCCTATATGATGAGTCTTATTGCCACCTACTCCATCTCCAATATCTCGGGGCTCGGTATGCATGAGCTCTTGTGTGATGACATGTGAATTAGAAAGACGCTCAGGTGCCGCGGTGGCTGTGTGATGACATGTGAATTAGAAAGACGCTCAGGTGCCGCGGTGGCTGGTATCATGTCTGCTGATTTAGCTGTACTGGTTTCACAGTAATCTGATTGTCTTGTTGTCAAGTCTCCACGATTGCCTTGTTATCAGGTTTCCATGATTGTAGACGAAGGCACTTACTTACAGGCTTTTAGACACCGATGACCGGCGTTAAACAGGTTTCTGACGTTGGTTCCCGTACCGTTGTTGGTAGTTCCCTTCCCCAGTGTGCGACATTGCCAGTATTGTGTCTGAGGTGCTTCTGACTACTTCTGACTACTTCTACTGCTAGCACTGTGTCTGAGATACTTCTGGGTGTTTCTACGAAGAAGAAGTTAATAATCACAGCTCTATCCAGCTTAACCCCGACCCCACACTGAACACCTACCCCGCCACACTGTCTACGGACCCCCCGACCCACACGATCACCAACTGCGCCACGCCAGAACATAGATCGTTTTTGTTACCCACACGATACCAACTGTCCACGCAGAACAAGATCGGGGAAAGATCACAATAGGTCATGATACGAGTGTCGATAGGCTGGAGTGTTGTCTGTGCTGCTACATCGCTCAAATGGACAAGCAATAAGTAATTAAGAAAGCAATACTTAATTCTCATGACATGATACGTCTGGTTGCTGGTTCCGAGTTACATTCTCGTGCTCGGCAGCAAACTTATTCTTGTCCCCAGACACCACACACCTCGATAACCCGGTTGGCTCACAATGTGAGTAGTTAGGAGCTCCGTCTCTATAGTCCCCGGGGTCGCTGATGTGTGTCATCTGCTCAGGTACTTTATTAATTTCTTATTATCAGATCGTAGTTTAGCATGGCTTCCTGGATAGTTTGTGAAGATATTGAATGATGGACTGAGGACTTTTGTGGGGTTTGTATGCGCATCCTTACGTAATAAGAAATTATTTATCCTACTACTTTGCGGGATGAAGTTAATATCTGATAAGGTCCATGCTGAATCATATGATGTTCGTAGGTTCGTGAGAAACAAGTCTCGTGTGGACGCATGCCCAAAGGTTGTAAGTATTGGGCTGAAGTCTCTTGTGGTTGAGAATATGAGGTATGTCATGTGGAACTCCACATCATCAGGCACGTACTCATCGAAATTCTGTCCTTATCATAAGAATTGTCTGGGACATTATCAGAGCGTCGATGGCATTGCCTTAGGATTACCGCCATTTTGTGCGCGCGTTGATGACCCCAAGGAGATGAGTGACATCGATAAACTTAATATCCAGCTTATGCAAGGAAGTATATCGGCATTGCAATTTGGTGTATCCTTGAGAAATATGGTTTCTGGCAAACGTGGTCTGGTTAAGTACAAGGCCATGGGCTTTGTTCCATCAACTTCAATGAGAGGTGTTGCATCGTGTCATTGGGACTCTGATTACAACAGAGTTTATGTTCCGCGACTGATGCTAAGCAGGATCCAAGTTCCGACGCGCATTGAGAAGGACGGTCTGACAAGTCCTTATTTCACATCTAGATCGGCGAAAGACGGCGACTATGCACTGATGTCGCGCAATCCTGTTCTTTCGCATGAGTCTATCAGGTGCGTCCGGATCTATGGTTGGTCAGGAAAGTCTTTCAGGGTTCATCCTGAGAACTGTGTCCCCCTTAACCTGGATTACGACGGAGATGAAGTTAATCTTGCTATCATAGATGGCAAGTCATGTATAGATGAGGCTGTGTTAAGTATCGAGGCCAACCAGCTCTCAAAGTTTTCTGATGATGCTATTGCGAAAGTCCTTGGTGGCTTTGGGAAATATAATCAGATTGATATGTTCGAGACATGTGATTTCATGACCCTCTCGACCATGAGCATTACGCAGGTCGGTAAGAGGAGGCCAAACACCAGATTGCACAAGTTGTCTCGCTGCAAGGATGAGCTCTGGGACATTGTGGAAGATATACGTAGTGATCCTCATGGTCGTATGTCGACTTTCGTATCGAAGTCTATCAAGGGAATCCACGACATGACCGACAGTCATCTTCGTGTCTCCGAAGGTTTTATCATTGGAAGGCAATTAAAACATATTTTGATGCAGACCTCATCTAGTGACGGTGTTCTCAAGACAGGCTGGTGTGAGGACTATCTACAGGGAGAGACCGCAATCTCTGTCCCTGAGTCGATCCCAAGAGAACCCGGCTTTCCGGGAGTTAAGCTGTCCTCAATGATATCTGCAAGTATTCAACAAGCTTTAATGGACAAAGCCAAACACAGCGTTGCTAGTGACCGCAAGAATATGATTCTGTCTCTTCTCACACAGGATGGTGAGTTCTGTATTAGCCAGACCCCTGATGGCGAAATGAAGCTTAGGGCCAGTGGAAGTCCATCTAACGATGACGATGATCTCGTGCTTGTTGTAAGCCGAGATTCGCTTGCTCGTATTAGATCTGTTGCGAACAGGTTTCGTAAATGCTTCGCTGCCGTCAGGATCGGTTGTGAGACGAACGCTATCAGGGCTACTGATTTACAGATTGCCGAGTTTGCTCATGCTGTCTTTGTTTCCACCTATCATAATGCTGATAAGAGTATGACTGGCCCAAACGATGTTAAGTTTCTCTCTGCGACCCAGTCCAAGTCTGTTCTGACAGCTGCTTGTAATGACATCTATGAGTTGGACTCGAGAAGGCAGTTCAGCAGATATCTTGAGAGCATGTCCGAATGCGACGTGTCTCAACCTATCCTTGCCATTATGACGGGAAACTATGCGAAACAACTCCATACATCCATGATAAACTTCTAGTTGCTGTTCTTGCTTTTAAAAACTTCTGGTTGTGGAAACCTAGTCAAGAGGAATGAGGGAAGAGATGAACGTGATCGACATCTCTTTGTCCTGCATGACTGCATCGATTATCCTTCGCAGCTTCTCGAATGCTAGCCGAACACCATCAGGTTTGCCCAGAAATTTAATGGCCCCGTCGACGCCTATACGGGCGCAAGAATTGTTCTTTCTTCTGTCAGCATAAACGCTCAGAGCAAGCATGTTATCATTTAGGACACCAGTTTCACTTGAGCTACATCTACGCATTACTTCTAACGAATCACAACCAGTCGTACAGCGGTATGTTTCGTGATGACTCTTGACGCGTAAGATAAGACGAGACGATCCTATGTGCATTTGGATAGGTTCGTTGATGCAATCCGAGTAAGTGACATGCTCGGGATCTGATTTGATTAGGCCGACTGTTGATAGAGCTAGTCTTCCTGTTGCTTGTCTTGGTCCATATCTCGATGAGATCGTGAATCCATCAGTCCGATTAGATGAGGCATCTTCAACGTATACACGCTCTGAAGCCCGGTTGATAACTTCAGTTGGAATCCCAGCGACATCGTTGACGCTTGTAAGTACGGTTGGATGGATGAATGAACAAGAAATAGACGCGTGTTGCGATAGTTTCCAGATTCCAATGAGTATGGTTGGTCGAAGGGAACTAATAGGCATGTCGTTCCTAATATCAAGACCGGCTCTTATGCAGAAATTGATGTCTTGTTGCATCTCTGACAAGGGAAGGCAGTTCCCCCAGCTAGCGATCCGATAAGCTGAGCACAATCCCATTAGGCAGGGTGAATCTGATATCGCGTCTTCTTCAGGTATCACGGTACTGCACCATCTTCGTAGAGTTGTTAGTGACTTGGCTCTGTTCTCCTCGAGTCTTGTTCTCACGCTGTCTGAGTTATAGTGCTCTGTCACCGGACCCCTGGGTGCGTTCCATGAGCTACTCTTATGAGCGGTTACACTTATGTGCGATGAGGACAGTGCAGATTCCGGAATGTTCCAAGACATTTTGAGTGAGTCCATTAATACATTACTCCATGACCACTCACCATGACTAATGACGGCAACACTAGCACAACAATAATTTCATCGAGGCTGTATGGCATTCTCCAACAGAAATGCAATCATGGTGGAACCCGTCAAGCTATCAATACATCATCGGTGGCGCTGTCTCTTGGTAAAGCTGCATTTCTTCACGACATTAAGTCATCGTGTTCGGTGACAGCCATTACTGCCAAATCCATGCCAGACAACCGAGATGTTTGTTTGTATTATCTTTATTGGAGGTCCATTCTTCAAGTGTTTTCTGAGTTGCCTGCTGATGGGAAGGGGATATCAGTCTGTACATATGCCATGCAGGATTATGTGCACTTGAATGATCTTATGACTCAGATCGTTAAACTTATTGGGAGATCGAACATCAGACTTATGACGAATAATTTCTCGTCACGTGAGAATTTGGATTCAACCATTTCTTCCATGACAGAGTCTTTCAATAGCACGGACGATCATCTCATCGTTTTAATCGGACGCAGAATCCTTCGCGACGAACTGGAAATAGGATGGCATGGAGATTTGATTGGCAGGATAGATGATACTTACTCCAATAGGTGCCACTTCCTCTTTCCTATAAGTTCTATGGAGCTAGCTTGCCATGATGATCTAATGAGGATGTTACCGAGAAGCAGGTTTCTGCTAGGCATATTTACAGGTAAGCGAACCAAGATGCTCGGGTGCATCATGTCTCCTACCGATGTTGATGACGTCGTTGATCGTCTGGACATAGCTGGGCTGTTAAATTCGTATGATGCCAGAATAAGGACTATGCGCTGCCAAAATGATAAGTGCCGTGATTGCAACCTAGCAATGATTTATTGTGCTAAGGACGCTATGACTGAGCGAGAGATTCTTCAATCTTTACCGGGTGCTCTCTAAATAGTTAAAACTTCACAGCTATCATGGACCTTATCAAGCTCGTCTCTGCTTTCTGCACCTTGACCTATGTTCAAGGGTCGATTGACGCATCTCGTGCTCATCTACTTAGCTCAGGGCATACAGTTGTTATTCGACTTCCACTTCTAGAGAAGTTTAAGAAGCATGCCAATCTAGTTACGATCGCCCAAGAAGTCGAAAGATCCTGGGTTTTGTATCCTGCTCCACCTAATGGCATGAAGGGAGTTGACATTGTTGTCCTGATGCTAGTGTCGTACTCTTATTCTGTCAATCCTTTCACCTTCCCATGGAATGGTGCAACCCATGCCACTTTTCAGCGATTATGGAGACTTATTGAGAGGATTTCTTTTGATACGGATGACACACTTATTAAATCAGCTACAGGTAGTCGTTGCGTAGTTGGTTATTCTACATCACATGAGCTCACCAGCAGTGCCATTAAGGAGTACTCGAGAACACTTGGTGCGAAAGCGACGCACATGATCACCGATCTCAGGAAGGAAATGAAGTCAGCCCCGGTTAGGATGGGCCAAGCGATGTACGTGACAAGTGAAATAGATGTTGCTTGCTACCTTGCTTTATCTGGTATTAGAAAGCCATGACTTTCTTTTAACAAAACCGTTTAAAAGTTCACATATCGTTCCCAATGGAAGCACCGTATGCTGGATACAAGAGTGCGTCTCCTACTACAAGCGCGTCGGACTACCAAGACGAAGATATATCCGCTCCAGCGGTCAGAAGACGCCGGTCCCCGTCAGTGACATCATCTTCTAGTAATGCTCCGATTAGTTCTTCTCGTAGCACTGCTCCTGTTCATGAGACCAGAGTTGGACCGGCGATGATCGAACTTAGCAACATATCATCGATGCTGAGAACAGTGCTCAATAATCAGGCGGACATCATGCATCGTCTCAGCCGGCTCGAAACAGTTGTCAGTTCTATCGAAGCAGGGGTTTATGATGATCGAAGAAGGGAAACACCTCGGGTTGGTGAGTCTGTGTCAGCTACGCCTAGTTATGTAAGACACTCTTTCCAGACGGTCGGAAGTGATTACACCGATGATGATGGAAAAGGTGACGACATGTCTGCTCTTGCGATGAGGTCTCAGACAATGATTCAACGCCCGCCAAGCAGCAAC
>NC_090617.1:2330254-2340044 GCF_004359215.1 Bremia lactucae
TGGCTCATGTTAACGTTAACGTTTATCTGGGCCTTGGAGCGACCCATAGAATCACTCCTTTCTTGGTGATGCAAACTAGCACACCAGCAGCACTCTTCCTTTCACGGCCACTTAGTTCCTAGTGACGCATATTAATGTCACCAGAGTGAGCATTGCCCACGGAGTCATCAGATGATGACTCCCCACCAAACAGGTCCGACGAGTCGAACAATCTCGTCACCACCTCTCTGGTTGTCACGTTATAACCCAAAGCTTTGACGGACTCGGCCCCGGGTGATCCGACGGCCTTTACAGTAGATACTGAGTCGGGCGATGCAGATGACTTGGTCCAGTCACCTAAAATTTCATCAATAGATGACATGTTCCAGTCACCTCCAATGGGAGTAGGAAGTGACGTATTCCCACTGAAAGATTTGCATTACCAACAGCTGCACTGATACGTGTAACTGCCAGCTTTGCGGCCTCACGGCCACCCGCACAGACTTGTTAGTCGCCATGTTGATTTTAGTCAAAATCAATTAATCAAAATAAAATCGGCACTCAAATTAAAAACCAACACTGTAAAAGTACAGGGAAAGACATCACAGTATTTTTTGCTACCCTATATTAGTCACTGTAGTGACTGTTGGTTTGGGGGGGGGGGTGGAACGGGGTGTCCCGTTAAATAGGTATATTTCCTGTAAAAAGAATAAAAATAGTATTTCCTATGATAGGAAATATTAGAAGAAGTACAAAATGATTACCTTTTCAATTTTGGCTTAAATAGTTCCAATATTACCAAATTTGGTAATTGATGCAATAAGAGTGCAATTCTTTAACGCGACACTGTAAAGAGGTATAATTAATAAAATTTCATGTGAGTAAAAAAGTAAAGAAGTGCAACATTATTATCTCTATTGATTTGACTTAATAGCTCCAATATTACCAAATTTGGTAATATTGACGCAATTAAACATCAGTTTTATTGATTGGTTGATATACGTTTGAATCAACCCTGCCATTCGTCACAAGAGACGATTAGGCGGTGCGCGAGTAGGCGCCGTACATAGTTGGTTATCCGTATATTAAAGACAGCAGTAGATAGAAGATCGTTACGAAGGAACTTAAAATGGATACAGCTTTACTTTTCCTCATTATAAAGCCTTACAAATTACCTTAAGTTAGTAAGACTTATTACTTACTTAAAAACCTCCCTCTGCACGTCGTGTATTGAAGTATTCAAGGCGCCCCACCTTCACTGTAATCAGTGTACTGTTATCAGTGCTACCAAAAGGTGCCCCGTTACACCTTTTAGCACTTCGTAGTCCGTTCAATGGCCTGCGCACGTTCCATCCAACATGAACATGTAGGATGGAGAAGGAGAGAGCACTCAAACCTCTCAAGAAGGCGATAACGCAACGTGTGAAAGGTTCACTCATTTGAGTGACCTAGAATGGAGAGCAATCGAACGCATGAGTTCTATCGTAGGCGCGCCAGCCGTTGGCGCCATGCTATTTACTATGAGTACAGATGAACAACATGCGGCCATCGCCAAGTTCATACAACGTGAACGGGGCCCAGGAGAAAGTAGCATTTCTTCACCATCAAGGCTCTCAACACGCAGAGGTGTTGAGAGAACAGGGTTGCACAACAGTTAGAACTGTTGAGACAGCAGCATTTACATGCTGCTAGCGCGCCGACGCATTTGCGTCGACCCGAAAGCTTGAAGATAGACATCTCTATGTTCAAGGCAGTCGAAGGCGAGTCCCTTTTAAGATGGTTCGTCGAATAAGACGACGCCATTGGAGCTCGCCGTATCAATGATGATGCGACGAAAGCGAAATTTGGCATGTCCAACTCAGCCGAACGTGCCAAATCGTGGGCCTTAGGGCTCGAGCTTCATAACTCATTGGTTTTGGGGTCGTATGATGTCATTAATACCGGATCAAGCAAACATTTAAGCCATCATGTGCCGAGTTCAGGGCTCGAGCCTAGCTCCTGGATTCGAAGCAGGGCAAGCGTGACCTTCACGCTTAAGCGCAGCATACACGATACTTGGTCAGTTGTGTCGTGATTCATCTAATTGAGGAACAAACACACAGCATGTTGTTGTGACAACAGCGATTTTCCAATCGGCTTTGCGTTAATGCAATATGACACAGACAGCGCAGAGCGTGTCGTCTACTATCAGTCGTGTCAGCTTCAACCAGCTGAACGCAATTATCCAGTTTATGACAAGGAACTCATTGCCATGAAATATGCACCGACTAAGTTTAGGATCTATATCTTGAGAGATAGACCGTTCATTGTTTAAACGTGAATTGCGTCATTCCGCACGGCCATAACAGTCCATACCTCTCGCAAATAATGGCGAGATGGTTGTCCTTCTTCGCGAAGCACAACTTCTTCGCGAAGCACAACTTCTTCTTTTGAATAAAAACCAGGGCGACTCAATGCCGTCGCTGATGCCCTTTCGCGCCGGCCCGATTTTGAGCCGGTTGCGCAAAAGAATAGTTAGGATAAGCCCACTGTTGCAACAATCAACAGTGAGCATGAGTCCATTGTTGCAACAAGTAAGTGTACATTACTCGGCGACGTTAGAAGTTCCTATCAAGAAGATAATTGTAACGAGGTGTATCTTTACATGAAATACAACTTAAAGGCTGTTTATTAATATCATCTAAAAGGTAGATAATATTTGAAGAATATTACTTTACGTAGTAACACTCGGAAAGCTTATCCATTGGAAGATATAGGCCATTATATCTACTTGCTCCGCGGTCTAGTCAGCGCTGGACGCGCGCAAAGAGAGAGACAAATAAGACTTTATTACATGTTCTGTATTACATTTATAATTAAGTTAGTATTAAAAAGATAGAACAGAAGAACTTAACTATATTAAATACAGTTTTCTTTAACCCTCTTTAAAGCAAGTCTTTTAAAGGGTCTTCCTCTGCACGTACTAGTGTACGTGAAGTGACGTGAGGCACCACTTGCACTGAAGTAGTGCGAAGTGGACTTGTACTGAAGCAGTACAAGTCGGCAATGCCCCGTTAAACAATAATGCTCTTAAAGGGCTGATGGATTACCTTAAAATCCATCATAATAATCTTTGAAAGGAAGTCAAAATTGGATCGAGCCTCAACGGATCGATAAACAACACGCAACGGTCTACTATATCACACAGCATTCCTGGCGACAAACCTTGTGTAGTCATCCCTACCCATAATAAGTTGCGTTTACGCATCATGTATGAGTGCCACGATCCACCAATAAGTGGTCATCGTGGACGTGAAAAGACCTATCTCACGACAAGTCGCGACATCTACTGGCCACGCTAGTATGAATTCGTCCGCATGTATATAAGTGCTTGCGAAGTTTGTCAACGGATGAAGCCCAGTGCTTCATCAAGTGCTCCGTTAGAACCCCTGCCTGTTCCGGCAGAATGTTGGCAGTTTGTATCTGACTTCATCTTCGGATTTCACGACGACGAGCATAAGAACAATGAGATTCTTGTTGTTTTTGATCGTTTTAGCAAAATGGTTTATCTTGCTGCAGTACCGGAGTCGATCACAGCCAAAGGCTGTGCTCGTGTCTTTGTTGACACGACATTTCGACTCCAAGGTGACCCCGCGAACAGGTCTCGGATCAAGACCCTAGATTCACGGCGGAATTTTGCCAAACTGTGTTCAAATCACTTAGAATACAGTTGCAAATCCCAACTTCTGATCATCCTGAACAGATAATCAGACGGAGCGGGCAAACCTTAACCCCGAAGAGATACTTCGCAGATACGTCTACTCTTTTAAGAGTTGAAGTGTTTTCTTGCGATGGTAGAATTTGCCATCAACAATTCAGTGCACGCTTCTACAAAGCATACGCCATTTTTCGTGAGTGGTTACGCCACCCACGTATACCCAGCTTATTTGAACGTGACTTCTATTTAAGGGGGGAGGGACTCGCTCGAGCAAAGAACATTCTAGCTCTTGTTCATCCCGCACTAAAGTCAATGCGAATAATAATAATGTTGATTTAATTAGCATTTAACTGGAAAAAGTCAGTAATAACAATAAAGTTATTACTGATATTGAACGTTCGTGAAAGACGCAGCATCGAAAACAGTAAATCTACCAAAACACGTAGCTACGAATGTAGGCGGTAATAAATTACTGCCCAGGTATATCGGCCTGTTTCGTGTACTACATCGCAAAGGAATACACGATCGAGCTGCCTCGTAGAATGTATACGCATCGTACGTATTATGCTGGGCGTCTCTGCCCTTACCATGAGTACAAGGCTTCTTCCGATTTTGGATTACACCGAAACGGTCCATGGCATCCGCCAAAGCCTGATTGTTCCGAGTTAGAGCCTTATTGTCATTGAACAGAGGCTGATTCTTTTAAACCAGATGATCCTCTTTCCTCGAAGAAAAAGATCTTCTGACGAGCTTTCACCAGCTCGTTTTGAAGAAACTGATGTGTCTTTTCGTTCGCCAGTTGATCAGTCGCAATTGCGTACAATTTTTTCTCAACTGGTCACGAGAAACACTATCAACCATCACCGCTAACTTGCGGCGACGGGATCGCTCGTGATCAATATCCTCCCTCAAATAATAAAGGGTGTGATCCAAATGACGATGTTGATTCGGGTTCATCAAACGAGGCGAACCCGATCTTTCCCCCTCTTCCACATCCATTGACGGTTTCGAGTGGTGAGAAGCGTTTTCTTTTGAAAGCTTCTTGAATCACCGTGAGGTAAGGGGGTTCGTACGAGTTATCTCGTTCGTTAGCGAGGGAATCCATCCTCGCATGATCGTTGGGAACCTCTTTTCTGCCGAGGTGGAATATCAGGCGACGGTTCGTTGCTGTGCTGATGATGTTACTGTTGTGTATGACACAAGAAGAAGAGCAAAATAGGTTGTTACATTTGAGTACGTTACATGTATTAGGGTTTTATAAGAACGAATATACCTTCCATTTCCCCCTACACGAAGACGTTGTTACGCAGTGTGTTGTCATACCCCAACAGGATATGAGCCCGAACGCTGGTGAGGCGAATGATGTCCTCAACATGGACAACAACTTTGTATGGGAGTTACTGCTCGGATGAAACTAGCCACGAAAGGGCTACTGGAGCACATCGACACGACGAAGGAAACGAGCGCCACGAGGGCCGGCACGTCGATATGGGAAGTCAATGATATGAAGGCCTTCGCGATTGTGCGCACGTCAATCACCCCAAGTCTACAGTCCATGGTTCGAAATGCAGGCACAACTGCAGAAGCTTGGGAGATATTAATTTTTTTCCTTCGAAGAAGTATTCACAACCGTGTGCAGATGCGTCGGCAGCTGCATGAGTTCAATATGCAGAAGGGAGAGAGTGTACTGGATAATTTTCTGAAGTTTGATGAACTATGCATGTCCATACAAGCCATCAGAGACGAAGTTTCGTCGGACGAGCAGCTCGTTATGCTGCTTGGCTTGTCTGATGAGTATGATCAGATCATCAGAATCATTGAGAACATGAGGATATTCGATCCGTTCCAAGCCAAATAAATGCTTCGTCGTAAATACGAAGGCATTTCTCGCAAGGAGAAGAGTGAACTTGCATTGAAGACTACAAGAAGCGTCAAAGGCAAAGTGTTTCGGTCGAAGGAAACAAGAAATAAGTTTACCAGGACGTGTTTCGTATGTGAAAAACAGGATCACAAGAGAACAAGACTGTTGGAAGAATCAAACCAACAAGAAAGATAACGAGCAAGCGTTTACTGTTGTGAACATGTCTCGGAAGGCTGGCTACTCGACAGTGGTTCGAGTAGTCATATGTGCCCATACCAAGATGAATTTTTGAAGATTCGATCGTTAAATCAATCTGTTGGCATCTCGATCGCAAACGGGTAGACAGTTGTGGCTGCTAAAATTGGTACGATTCGAATTGTTCTGAAAAATAATGTGCCAAATTGAAGACGTGCTGTACGTTCCAGAGCTGGATCGCAGACTGCTATCAACTTCTGCACTATCGGAAGAGGGTTGGATGGGAATTTTACGAGCAAAACATGTGTGATCAGGAATGGTCAAGATGTGGTGGCGAAAGTAAACAAATTTGGTGAAATTGTTTGTGATGGAATGTGCAACATTAGGGTCGGCATTCAGTAGCGAAGTGTTAGGTGTGGAATTAATGATGTGAGTCCTAGTGTTTGGTATGCACGACTAGGACATCTTTCAATAAAGACACTGTGAACAATTTGGAGCAAGGATTTGTCTTCACTTTGCCGTGACTTGACTTTGGTAATGGTTTGACTGACGACTTTCCAGTAACACATCCCTCGCAAATTTCGTCTTGATTGTGGACAACATCACTCGAAGCTTGCACATTTATTCCTTCTACACAATTGTGTAGGTTTTCTAACGATGTGATGGGTCCAATGGAGACAAAGTCTCAAGGAGGAGCACGATACGTGGATACATATCTGGATGATTTTTCGCGCTACGTGGTGACATACTTTATCGCTAATAAGTCTGAAGTGCTAGAAAGTTCATCAAATACAATCAATGATGACAAACCAACTGAATACCAAGATCAAATGCACTCGCACCGACAATGGTGGCGAATACATCAGCAAGAATTTCGCAGAAGTTTGTCGCAAGCCTTTCATAATGGCAACACACCGCGAAAAACGAACGAATTGAAATCATGTTCGCGACCGGAGAATACGTGTCGTAGTAATCAATTCCATAGGTCTGACGATAACCTAGTGCCGCAAGCCGAGCCTTATATCGCTCAATATTACCGCTCCATTTCGCTTGATGGCGAACACCCACTTAATTCCAATTACCTTCTTGTTTAAGGAATTGTCCAGGGGACTTCACGTCTTTTATGCTATTAAAATAACCTTAAGTCCCGTGGACAATTCCTCCATCACCGTACCAAGATGCTATGAAGTCTCCACATCGTACTTTGTGGAGACTTTATAGCATCTTGGTACGGTGATGGGTTTTCAAATGCCGCATTAGCTTGATCATACTCAATACGATATCGTTTTGAGGCACGTTCCACAGGTACATCTCCACGTGACGAAACGATAGCATCTGACATCCCGACCGGAACCAAAGCTTGTGAGTCTGGACTTGGAGGCGATATTGCAAGAGGATTATTGTCCACTAACACGAGAAGAATGTGTCTCCAGACTATCATCGAGATTAGTCCATCCCTCCCTGGGCACAATGGCCTGAATATCACCCTCGATTTAATCAGCTGGCTGCCTGTACACGTCATCGATATCGGAAACGTTGATCACCGTGGGAATCCACCAATGGTTGTGGTGGAGTAGCTAAAATTAGATCCGAACCGTGTGTCGGATCTAATGTCGAGGATCGACAAAATCGATCACTTCCTCCATGATTTGGAGGAGGGTCTTGAACACGAGCGCGGCAAGCGTTGCTCGTTGGAGCAGACGGTGCAGGCTCACCATATCGAGCTATTGAAATACCGTTTCGAAGAGTGCGTACTCCATGTTAGAGTACGAACGGAATATCACGCTGTTCGCGATGAGCTGTCGTCAGCTTATCGCAGTTTCGAGGATATTCGGAACCGGCATGAGAAACTTCAGGTTCAACATGAGAATCTGGTTCGCTATCACAAGAATCTTTTAGGGATTCTTGAAAAGGGTGGTCACATCCGTCCTCGGAAGAAGCCGCGTATTGATGATACAGGCGGAGCCGACCAACGAAAAACGAAGGATGCGTTCACATCCTACGTGGCAATTCTCTGCGATGCAGCACACGGAAAGGACCAATGAACTTGGGTAGTAGTTTACTGCTACCCACATTAGTGACTAAACGCTTAGGTAGATTTACCGTAGAGAGTAGCTCTAGATCATTAATTTAAAATGAATGAACATTTGCTCTTCCATTTTTGTCTGCATTCCGTTTCTGACGGTCTACTGCGTTAGCAATGGAATCCTAAACGAAACGGATTATTAATTCTCGAGTTAGCAGAAATTCTTCTGCTGACTCATTTGTTTTGTCTTTTTCAGTACGCTTTGTGCGTACTGCCATGAGATCATTCTCGTCTTTCGATGTCGATATCTTCGACACCGACATCACTCGCGTCGTTGTTAACTTCTACGCGTGATGAGCGTGAGCCAGAAATGGTTTTGCTCGTGCGAGTCCCCCCCCCACTTAAACTAGAGGATCCCTCTTATTGGGTGGGTATGCGAGGATGGCGTAAATTATTCACGAAGAGCGGTGTATGCACTGCTGACTCGAAATCGGGTCGGCGTGATAACGCAACAGCGACGACATTAAGTCGTCCTGGTTTATATTCGACGGAGAAATTATACTCCGCGAAGAAGGATAGCCACCTCGCCATTCTTTGTGAAAGGTGTGGGCTGTTTACGGCCGTACGTGATGACGCATGGTCCGTATATACGATGAACGGTTTATCTCCGAGGAGATAGACCCTAGATTTAGCCAATGCATATTTCATGGCAAGGAGTTCCTTGTCATGCACTGGGTAATTGTGTTCAGCTGGTTGCAGCTGACGCGATTGGTTACAGACGACGCGCTCCAAGTCGTCTGTATCGTATTGCATCAACGCGCAGCCGATTGCGAAATCGCTGGCATCACAGACCACATGGAATGGTCTGTCTTGATCTGCAATCGCCAAGATGGGCGATTGCATCAAGCTTTGTTGATACCTTCAAACAAACGCTGATAATCAGCGTTCCATAACCATTTCTCGTCTATTATAAAGAGATGAGAGAGATGAACTGTCATTTCTGCATAATTGCGAGAGTACTTGTGCAAGTACGCCGCTAAACCAAAGAATTTTCTAAGTCCCTTGACATCGACTGGAACTGGCTAGTCGGTGATTGCCCTGATCTTTTCAGGATCAGGGCGTACGCCGTGTTTACAGACGATGCACCCAAGAAGTGATATTTCGCTTGCAGCGAATATACACTTCTTGAGATTTCTGAACAATTATGCTTTCGCATAAATGTAAGAACCTGACGAACGTGAGTTTTATGAACTTCCACGTCCGTCTTACCGTTCATGGCTCGGCTATGGACGAATACATCGTCAAAATAACTCGGTGCGAAATCCCGCACCGGTCTCAACAGATTTGTTACACATCTGTTGAATGTTGCAGGGGCGTTACTAAGCCCCTGAGGCATCACTAGCCATTCCCAGAGCATACCACTGGGGGTGCTCACTGCTGTGTACGGGATGTCCCGCTCACGCATAAGGATTTGATAGAACCCATCCATCAGATCCATAGAAGAAAAGATAGTACTCTTAGACATACCGTCTATGATTACGTCTTTTCTCGGTATCGGCGTTTGAGCCGGTATCGTTGCAGCATTCAGTTTATTGAATGCGTGCACTATCCGCCACCCTCCTGTGGCCTTTCGCACACAGAAGGTCGGAGAGCTATGTGGGGAGGTTGATTCCCTCACATGGCCCGCTTTTACCCGATCGGCAAAGAATTTGTCGATCGCAAGTACTTGTTCACGAGGCAGTGGCCACTGCTTCATGACACAGTACTTCGAGCCCGGTTTGAGCTCGATCTCATGTCGAGTGCCTTTATCCTTAGGTAACTCGCATGGAACTGCTTCAGGGAATACATCCCTGAATTCTATTAAATCCTCGTATAGAGGATTTCCCTTGAGTGACTCCCAAGATTGAGTACTGTATCTCTCAATCCGAGTCTTCTCATCGAGGACATTTTCGTCCATTGATGAGCTGCTGAGAACCCGTTCGTTCTCTGCAAAAATTACCGCTGACCGAATGTCGGTTACGTAATCGTCCTC
>NC_090617.1:2341947-2346081 GCF_004359215.1 Bremia lactucae
GAAACGTGATGCGTATTCCCACTATCATCTAACATGTCCATGTTAGATGAAGGAAATGTGGTCCTTGGACGGACTACAAAGTGCTACCAGGTGTAACGGGGCACTACGACTTGTACTGCTTCAGTACAAGTCCATTTCACACTGCTTCAGTTGCGAGTGGTGCCTTACGTTATTTCACGTACACTAGTACATGCAGAGAAAGACTCTCTTTAAAAAACTTGCTTTAAAGAGAATTAAATAAAAACTGTATTAAGATAATTAAGTTCTTCTTGTCTATCTACTTAATACTAACTTTATTATAAACTAATACTAAACATGCGATTGAAATCTTATCTTATCGTATCTTATCTGTCTTTCTCTTTTGCTTACATCTACAGTTGATTAGTCTGCGGGATAAATAGATATATGGCCTATACCTACTTATAAATAAGTTTTCTGAACATTACTATTTAAAGTAATATCCTCCAAGGGGTGTCCCGTTGCTAAATTTGGTAATATTGATGCAATAAGACATTAGCTCTATTGATTGGTTAATTTAAGTCTAAATCAACCCCGCCAATCGTTAAAAGACACGATTGTGCGGTGCACAAGGAGGTAACATACTTAATAAGTTATTGTTACAATAAGGTCAGTAGTAGATATAAGATCGTTACGTAGGAAACTAAATATAGAGATATTAAACAAGATAGGACACTTTTTATCGGAAACTTGCAGAATATGACACTTTGTTTCGCCAACTATAAGAGGGAACAAAGTATTGCCCTCCTCCCCAGTGATCACATATGAGCTTCCCGACAAGTTCTCATATTGTGTCAATCTGTCCACATGTCTTGCAAGGTTATCCATTCATTGCTTTCGGCTGAGAACCGCTTTCCGTGCGCCTCTTAACAGGTCGCCCTCGAGGCCGAGATACCTTTGGAGGTACAAGTGGTGAAAAAGAGAGATTCACGATTAAGACTGGAATGTATGGACGGTTGTATGTTGCGCGATAGGTGTCAACGGTGTACAATTTGCGACTAGTGTGATTGGGGCCACTTTCACCTTCAATGCAAACGCACAGGCATTTGATTTACGTTCTCCTATGAGCTTGAAGATGGGCTTACGGTCGAGGTTGCAAACCGGAAAGTAATTTATATTTAAGGTTTATCTCGATCCTACCGTTAACTTTATTCTACCGTTATCTCTTTCCTATCGTTCGCTGCGCCCCCTTGCCCACATATGTGGACCACCATAAAATGAAGGATCGTCACTGTCTGGCAGTACAGCGCTGGTGAACCCCAAACACCAATACTTTTTTTGTCGTTGCTGGGTATCGAACCGTTGACCTGTGGGATGGCATTGCCATACCTTTCCCAAACTGAGCCACATAGCATGATTTTTCCACACACTATTTCTCCGTATTATTCTTGTCATACATATCCCTTGCTATATTTTTCTTATACGCGCATATTCATATAGCGCAACACTTTCGATGAACACATCAATCTTCAACACAGGCGTGGCGGCAAGGCATGAGGAAGTTCTCATACTTTCCACAGCAGTAGCTACCGATCGGACGATCCGAAGTTGGGAGGTTGACCACATATTGGTGATTTGATTCACCTACGACCATTCCACAAGTTTGTTCCGCCGGGAGGACGTTGTATATCCTAGCAGCATTCAATCCTCACCAAATCTCTTCATCGCCAACGGCACCAACGGTGCAAACCAACCAATTGCCGGCTGCGCCCGTTTATGAAATTGCTCCATTTGGTGGCGATACAAAGCGTCCAGCATCTGAAGAAAAGGTAATTCCCGCATCTGCTTCAGAAAAGAGTTTGCAATCTCTGCTAAGATTGAAGTGACATGTCCGAAACGGTCAACGTCACTAGCGTATGTTGCTCATTGATTGCGCGGGATTTTCACTATTTAATCGGCAGCAAGAGGCTTGATTTTACGAGTTTCATCGAGCACTTGTCAAATACAGCTTTGTTGTTGGCGTAGACGCATTTTCAGAAGAGTCTAAAGTAGCAAAAACATCCGGATCAGCGTCAATCATGACTTTCCATCATTCCCTATCAAGGTGACTCGGATGGTACATACACTTTGATGACAATTCCATGTTTAGTTTGGAATTTTGCAGCAATGAGATAGCAACACATGCATTGAAAGCGTTCGGAAGATTGTTTGCCACTGCTTTTATCAGCCCCTTTTCACGGTTATTTACCACTGCACTTCCACTTTCGTTGATCCCAGGATGCGTTTTCTCCAACCTAGTCAAAAACCAGTCCCACGTCTTCTCACATTCATTCGGAGCAACCGCCTATCCCAAAATCACCAATTTATCCTGAGCATCCATTGACACAGCCAAAAGAAGGATCTGGACAAAGCGGGTTCTCGTAAAAGTCCCATCAACAGCCACAAAGTAGCGAATGTGTTGGGAAGCGTGTATCGATGCCCCCGGAGCGATGAATAGTGTAACGGGCTAAAGTTGCCCTAATGTAACACAGTCCCCGTTAAGTACACTCCAAGTACTTAAGGAGATGGTCAACTACTTAATTAATGTAATTAGACTCACCACTCGGTTGTAGTTCACGTTTGTGACCAACCCTTGTGTATGTGATGCACATAGATGCATTCATAGTAGGATAGAGATGACATTTTGATTGGTAAAAATAGGTATTTATATTTAATGCGATTACATATAAAACAATCTGAAAACTACTTTCTACTTAGTACGTGCGCACGAGGAGCCGGATTACCGCTCCCGTGACGACACTTAACTGAAGTACTTAGTGCGTTGAGTGAGGTCGCTAACGCGCCCACCACAACTGCCTCACTGCACGCAAGAGAAGCTGGTTTGACCGCTTCCTCGCTGTGCTAGAATGTGTGTCTAAGTAGAGCGTGCCGCATTACGACGTGTCCGCCTACACTTGGTAGCACTTGAAATTCCTTCCACGCCCCGAATCTCTGCGTGTGTACGTGAGGATGAGCCTCAATTTGATTAAGCTATTTCCCCAACCTCTCCGAACATCATCGGGACGTGGCAGACCACATGGCGCAGGGACTTGGTGAACAAGCTCTGGCCAGGCTCCTTAGGTAGTCTTCCTGAGCAACATGTTGCTCTGTTGGAGCAGTTTGAGGCATTCGTGCTCGGACAGCGGAGAGCCGCGTCCGAGGCACAGAGCCATGCTGCGGTGGAGGGGGACTCAGGATGAGCTGAGGCATGAGCAGGCTCGGAGCGAGGCTCATAACAAGACTGTTGAGTTGCTCTCTGCCCGGTCGCATCAGCCGAGACCCATTCGGATGGACCCGCCCAAGTTCGATGGAACTGCGGCGCACACGATTGTTCACTGGCTTCTAGCCGCGGATCAATGCGGTGTCGCGCAGCTCATCGAGGACGACAGCCCGATGGTGTCGTACGCCATGTCGCATCTGCGCGGTAAGGCCTCAGAGTGGACTTTCTCGGCGCTTATGGCGGACAGAAAGGCGTACCCTACATAAGCGATCTTTAACGAAAAGATTCGCGCCATGTACCAGCCGCCGAACAACGAAGTTTTGCTTCACGCGCGCTTCTTTGGAGCGCGACGGGCGAAGCGATCTCTGCAAGAGTACGTGCAAGAGATGCGCTCGCTGTCGGCGTCCATTACTGTAGGTCCGATTCCGGAGCACATTAAGGTGCCCTCGTTTATGAACGGACTACGACATGGCCCATCGCGACATGCCCTTTTCAGAAAGGTGCCGTAGACGATGGTAGAGGCAATTTAAATTGCCTTAGTTGAGGAGCAATCCTACAACAGTGCCTCGGCGATAGCTTGGTATAAACCGTCGTCCGAGAGGTCAGATGCCACTCCCATGGAGTTGGGCAATGCAGTCGTTGTCTGCTATTATTGCGGCAAGCGCGGCCATATGATGGCTTGCTGCTATGCCCAGAGTTCCTGCTGGGGCGACGACACCCAGCAAGAAGTCTCCCTTCCCAAAGGGCGATGGCAAATATCAGCGTGCGAGACGCATGAGTTCCGCATCGACCACTGAGGGGTCGGGAAATGCAAGAGCGCAGTAGGGGCGGGATGCCCTACTGACGCGGACTTTGAAGCTACCACTAAGTTCAGAGCTGTCGAACAAATGGGTAGCATAGTCCCTGAGGTCTCGAAA
>NC_090617.1:2359179-2437681 GCF_004359215.1 Bremia lactucae
TCCTGAATTCTTATCCATAAATAGGTATAGACCATTATGTCTATTTATTCCGCAGACTAATCAGCTGTAGAAGTAATCAAAGAGAGTTACAAGATAAGATAGATAAGAATTCATTTACATGTTTAGTATTAGTTTATAGTTAAGTCAGCATTTACAAAGATAGATTAAGAGACACTTAACTATATTAATACAGTTTTCATTTTACCCTCTTAAGTTAACTTGTCTTAAGAGAAGTCTTCCTCTATACGTACAGTGTACGTCACCTAACGGAAAGCACCACTCACAACTGAAGCAGTGTGAAGTGGACTTGTACTGAAACAGTACAAGTCGTATTGCCCCGTTACATAACTACAGTACTTAGTGCGTCGGGTGACGTCGCTAACGCGCCCACCACAACTACCTCACTGCGCGCAAGAGACGCCTACACACTAAGTACTTTAGTTAAGTGTCGTCACGGAAGCGGTAATCTGGCTCCTCGTGCGCACTTACTAAGTAGGAAATAGCTATCAGACTGATTTATATTTAATCGCATTAAATATAAATACCTATTTTTACCAATCAAAATGTCATTTCTATAGATAACAATTGGTATTGCGAGCGTATCTTTTTAGATACCTCGCGTAACGGATGACGTTTGTCGTCATGCCTCCTAATGTGAATGCGCTTATGTGCATCAAATACACAAGGGCAGGTCACAAATGTGAACCACACCCGAGTGCTGGGTCTAATTACTTTATAAAGCAATTGACCCTCTTAGGTACACTAAGTGTACCTAACGGGAACTGTAAAACATTAGGGCAACTTTATCCCGTTTCACCGAGGTTAGAATAATGAAAATGCCCAGTATAGATAATATCGAATGTAAAGTTTGTAGCTACTGTTTAAAGCAGAAACTTTTAAGCGCGCGTATCAGGCCTGGCGCCTGATACGGCGTCGTGGTGCCCAGGAACGTCATCATGCGCTCAAGGCTAATGCTGCCCATGAGCTTGCCAGATCGCGCTATGAAAACGTTATTCAGCTTAAGCATGCGGAATAGCATGTCAACGCGGCGCATCGGTGTCATCTCCATCAGCTGAAAAGGCGACGGATTAATCAGCACCGTCACTTTGCATGGCTCACACACCTTATTCGTGCCCCAATCCATAATTCTTCCACCACGCTTAAAGGCAAAGCGGATTGGAGAACTCAACAGCTGCTCTCGAAGCTCATTCAGATCGTCTATTGCTACGTCATCATCTGACGCGCCGTTGTCATCGCAAAGCGAAGAATTTATTGCCCCATACCTAGCAAAGACTGCTCGTGTTGAGTGCCGGGTGTTCGAGCTTATGCTGAGTGTCTCTAGGGCCATGGAAGTGACTGACCGAGGATTAGTCACTTTGAGCAGTGGAAAAAACTCACGATCCGTAGGATGCCGAGAATTTGCTGGTGAGAGCAAAGCAGGTTCCACACCTTCTCGTTGACAGCGCGATACAGCATATGCCAATCGAGAGCGAGTGACTGTGGCCAGCAGAAATTGATTATCGTATGAGTCCACGATTGGGATAACAGATTCACTATCGCGGTTTAGCAAGGACAGTGCGTCGTTGTAAGTTGAATCAGCAGTTAAAACGCTCATTTTAGCGACATCCTTCATAACTTCCCAAGCTGGGATATCATAGGCAGCTTTTGGAAGCTTTTTTAAACGAGGTAGGTTGCTCGTGACGATCAACACATCGTAAACGTTCTCGCTTAATCTCTTGGCAGTAAAATATGCCGCTAGAATAGCGACTGATACGGGCAAGTTAAGGCCATCCGTGTGTGAAATTTCCATGATGATAGCAGCGGTGGAGACGGCATGAGTAACGCCAGAAGAAAACGCTCCAGCACCGATGATAGCAAATTCAAACGGCTCGTAATGAGTGTGCCAAAGGCCAAACGCACGTACTGATTCGCCAACAAGGCGGCCAAAGATGCCTCCGATAACAAAAGTTGGAGTAAATAGACCAGCAGGCACTGGCAAAATTATGCTAATAAGCGTCAGTATGAATTTCAAGGGTAAGAATATCAAAAGAGAACTTGAAAGAAATGCGCTTTCCTTATTCGTATTGTCAATACCATTGGTTCCATCAGCAGCGAAAAATTGCCTGTCTTTAGAGAAAAGTAAACCAAGAATGCGTCGAGGAGAGCCATGACGCAGAAACCACGCACTATCCCCATAAAATTCTAGCCAACACGAGAAAAATATGACGACTAGTACGAGCCCAGACCGCCTACCAAGCGCGTTCCACCAGTTGTGCCTGGGTGAACTAGAAGGTGATGATTCGAAAAAGTTGTCTCGTGCTCGCACAAGTATAGATAAGCTACGATTAAAAAGCGCACCTCCGAGGCCACAGACGATACCGATAATCAAAAATACACAGAGGTCGACAAGAGTTATCCCCCTACTCACATTCCCTATCTCTTTTTTAAAAGAAATGCCCATGCTGCGATTGCCGAAAAGTCCATAACGTGTATTTGTAGTACCAAAGTCTGCGACCAGTGCGCCTACGATGGCTGCAAAGAAAGAGCGCGGTAAAGTTCGGACAAGATAGAAGTGCGATGTTACTTCGACTCCAAAGAGCACACCCCCGAATGGGGATCCGAATGTAGCAGCCACGCCAGCTGCACACGCGCAAGCCAGCATCTCAAGCCTCTTCGTTTCGTCGTCACGGACGCGGTGAAACGGACGCCAATTCATCAAAATGCTCGCAAAACCACACGAGATCATGATAAATGGACCCTCTTTACCAATCGATAGCCCTGCTCCTAATGCAGCCATCAGCCCTACAATCTTGGTAGCTACACAGCGAAAGGATAGGTATTTGCTCATGTCAATGCCCGAAATGGCAACTCTCATGAAAGGCAAACCAGATCCTGCAGCTTGCGGACACACACAATGGGTCAATACGACCGAAAATCCGCCAGCAACAAGCGCCGACGCTAAAAAAAGTTTGAAGCCTTGGCCACCAACCCACTGGTGGTATCGTGCAATCTCGATAGCCCACATATCGATAACAAGTCCTAGGCTTCCTGCAAAGATGCCAATAGCAATTAATAACAGTGGACTCTGGACCAATACGAACAGCCCGAACAGCCCTTTCGGGTAATCAGCCACATATGTTGAGTGCAGCCTTTTGTGGAAGGCGACTGCCTTATCAAACGACGGCTGTGTGTTTTTAACGGCTGCATCGGGGAATGGCGTATTTGGAGCAAGCTGCAATTCCGGCAGTGCTATAACAGGTTTATATTGAGCAGGCGACTCCCGATCTAGAAAAGGGTTCATAATTCGCTGCATGACGCTGTCGGCGCGCCGCCAGGGCGACCAGATCTGCGGAATCGGTGAGCGTCGCCGCAAAACATTAATAGAATCCAAAGTGAAGCTTGGCCGTGAAACTGGGCTGACATCACTTGAGACCGACGTGGTGCGCAGAGGCCGGTCCTTGCTCATTGTTACTGTGCTATGGCACTTCAAAAATACATAAAATTAATGACAGTTGAACATTTTACCATGTGCAAACCAAATACTGGGAATCGTTGGAGCTTATCTTTTTTGAAATTAATTTGGCATCAATCATATCATACACTCTTGGGAGAAGTCGTTCGTACAAATCCAGTGACACTTTCTGTCACGATACTTCAATCTGATATTTAGCCTGTTAAGATCGCAGACTTATGTTGCGGCCAATCGCATATATGTGACATGTCTGACGTGTAAGTTGGTAGCCGTTAATGCTTTTTAATTTGTGGTTTAATTCACATTGTGAGTAGAATACTTTTATCTATTTGAAATAGGTAATATCACTAAAGTCCCATTTATTATAGGTAATACACGTGGCAGCCGGCCAAAATCTATTTGAAAGTCTAAGGGTAAGGGCTTATATATTTTTGTATAAAATGAGTTTAATTCCCCTTCTGATCTAAATAGCGTGTCGCTAAGGCTTGCGCATCGATCAGTGAAAGTACTAAGCCTTCGTAAGGTACACATTCTCGGGCATTAGTTGACGCCTGGTTCTACGAACCACTAAGTCCCTTAAATTAGGACTAGTTAAGCTTAACGACTTTTATGACTCGTTGAATTGTTACTGTTATTAGTTCGACAGAATTTAGTGACTCGTAAAGATCTTAAGTCTTTCTCTAAATAAATGAGCGAGGAAGCTCCGCGCACCTGGAAGCCTGGTAGCACTCGTAGTCAACCTAAACCTGATTCTTTATAAGACTTACCCTTTGTGAGAATGGATTCTTTTTCAAAACTTTCAGAGGCGAAACGCTTAGCTATACTGTAACGGGGTGTATCGTTAAATGAAATTAACACTTAAAGGTTGTTAATTAATACATTATCTAAGAGGTAGATAATATTTGGAGAATATTACTTCACGTGGGGGGGTAATATTATCTATAAGGGTTATGAATTGGTAGAAATAGACCATTATATCTACTTTCTTCGCGGTCCAGTCAGCGCTGGACGCGCGCAAGAGAAAGACAGATAAAACTTTTAGTACACATTTGTATTAGTTTATAATTAAGTTTGTATTAAGTCGATAGACAAGAAGAACTTAATTATATTAATACAGTTTTCATCAACCCTCTTTAAAGCAAGTGTTTTAAAGAGAAGACTTCCTCTGCACTTACTGTACGTGAAGTGACGTGAGGCACCACTTGCACTGAGGCAGTGACGTGAGGCACCACTTGCACTGAGGCAGTGCGAAGTGGACTTGTAATAAAGCAGTACAAGTCGTAGTGCCCCGTTACACCTGGTAGCACTTTGTAGTCCGTCCAAAGACCACAGTTCCAATCATCTAATATGGACATGTTAGATGATAATGGAAATACGCATCACGTTTCGCGTGATAGCTACTCCTTTCTAAGTGACATAGAAAGGAGTGCGGTCGAACGAATGAGTTCGACCGTAGGAAACGATGCCATCTTGGCCATGCTGTCCAATTTGGACAGAGATGCCCTCGATTCAGCCATCGCCAAGTTCATACAACATGAACTTGACGAGATGAAGGAGAAGGTAGCCTTGCTTAATCAGCAAGGCTCTCAACAGGCAGAACTGTTGAGGTTAAAGCAGGTACAGACCCCTGTACCTGGGATGACGCAAACGCGTCGTCCGGAAACCTTAAAGATTGACATCTCTAAGTATAGGGGAGTCGAAGAAGACTCCCTTTTAAGATGGTTTGTCTAGTTGGACGATGCCATAAGGGTTCGTCACATCGTCGACGAGCAAATGCAAGTCGCATTTGCTCAGTCAGGTCGTGCCAAAACTTGGGCACTAGGCCTTAAATTGCGCGCCCATATGTCTTTGGGTCGCAAGAGGCTTTAACAGCTTGGCTCAAATAGACGTTTGAACCGCCTAGATCTGAGCTCAGAGCTCGATCTGAGCTTCTGAAACTCAAGCAAAGCAAGCGTGATGTTCACGCATATGCCTAATACACGTTGACCACGGTGTTCATAGAAGGATTTGCGGATGGCCCCGTTAAGACCCACCTGTTCCGCTTGGAACTCGATACGCTTGAAGAAGCAATATCCGTTGCGGAACAAGGAGGACTTTACCTTGAGACAGGCTCACGCTAGTTCGTCATCGTACCGTCCTCCAAGACGAAAAGAGCTGGGAGGTCCAGAACCCTTGGACCTTTCTTACGTCGAAAGTGAGAGACCTCGCTTTTCGAGCAATAAGCGATTGCAGAAATGCAATCGCTGTCAAAAGTTTGGACACTACGCTCATGAGCGTAGTGCCCCACGCCCAGTACCGAGAGGTACTGATCGTAATTATGGACCGAATGCCAAAAAGGGCAACGTTTGTGTGTCCGACGTTGTTGCGAAATCGCAACAGCGAGGCGGACCGCCAAAAAACGGTCGGGGGCAGTAGGGCGCAACGCCCTACTGATCCAGCAACCTCAAGAGAATTTGCAAATCTCCTGACTAAAGTTGCTCCAGACACACAATCTTTATGTGTCTCTACACTTGGTGATGAGGGATACCTCATCACCTTGAAGCTAAAGTGGCAAATGATTTGTCACTTAGAGCCGTAGTGAACTGCGGAGCGTCGAATAACTTTATTCGTCGCCAGGCACTAGAGGGTCGTAGGCTCAAATATGTTAAGCGCGACATCCCTCCAACGAGGAGGACGTGGGTCTTGCGACAGGCGCATCGATAACAGTAATGAAACGCGTAATGAAATTTCACTACACGTTAAAAGATTTACAGTACGATGATGATTTCATCGTACTAGATTTGGATGACAAATTTGATGTCATCCTTGATTTACCTTGGCTCAGAAAATATGAGCCAAGGATCAGCTGGCAGCATCGATCCGTAAAGATGCCTGCCACTTGTTCATCAGATGGCCATCTGATGAACGTCTTGGAGCGTCCACAAGCGTGTGGATGTACTACGAGTGAGTGCGATGGCCTCACTTGTGGTACGGTCGTTTTCACGACTGCACAAGACCTCCGTTTGAAAACCATCACACTGTGGAGTTAGATACCGACGGCTGTGCACAAGCACATCCAGCGTCGAAATTCGACCACTCAAATAAGTTGAGTGGTACGAAACAAGGATGCTTGCTTCGAAAGCAACATTCAAGAACATTTGAAACCGCTGTCTATTAGAGACAATGCGAAAATTCTAGATCGACTGGAGAGTCGATCCTAGAGTATCTCGCTGTGGTTGCACAACCACAGCAAGAGGCAGTGGGGGATATTTTCCAAATAGAACTTGAGGGAATAGTCCCCAAGATTGTGCAAGAAAAAGACCCTAGAAACCTGCGGTCAAAGGATCGCAGGTTCCTTTGGAAGTAAGTTCCAAAGAGGAAACTGAGACATTAAATACCTAAGTAAACAGCGGATCAAGTGTAGGCGCTGATCTGATAGCGCCTTCGAAGATAACTTTGGAGATAACTCAAATGTCAACGCTAGAACCGAAACGGTTCTTGCGTGATATGCGTAGTGGCTAAGTCAAGCAGATCTGCATACTTGTTGCAGATGACAAATACGTGGCCGATATTTGGTCGGCAATAGCATTTCCTGAGAACGAACGGGTTCTCAGCAGCTCATCGATGAACGGAAATGTCCTCGATGAGAAGGCTTGGATTGAACGTTGTACTCCCCAGCCTGGCAGTCTTCGAAGACAAATCCCTTATATAAAGATTTGATCGAATTGAAGGATGCATTTCCTGAATCCCTACCGTGCGAGTTGCCTAAGAATAAATGCACTCGATACGAAATCGATATGATTCCAGGTCCGAATTACTGTGTCATGAACCAGTGGCCATTGCCTCGTGAACTAGTAAAAGCGATCGACGAATTCTTTGCCAATCGCTTAGCAGCGGGCCATATGAGGGAGACGACCTCCCAACATAGCTCTCTGACCTTCTGTGCGCGTAAAGCAACAGGAGGATGGCGGATTGTGCATGCGTTTAATTTATTGAACGCTGCAACGGTACCGGCTCAAACGCCGATACCACGAAAAGACGTAATTATAGATGATATGTCAAAAAGTTCTATTTCGTCAATAAATTGGATGGATGAATTCTATCAGATCCTTATGCGTGAACAAGATATCCCGTTCATCACAGTAAGAACACCAAGCGGAATGCTATGTGAGTGGCTAGTTATGTCACAGGGACTTAGTAATGCCCCTGCGACATTTAATAGATGTGTAACCAATCTGTTGAGATCGGTGCGGGATTTCGCACCATTTTAATGACGTCTTCGTTCATAGCAGAGCCATTACGGAAAGCCGGACGTTGGAATACGTCCGAAAGATTCTTGCACCGATGCGTAAGCATAAGTTTTACGCAAGTCTCAAGAAGTGTATATTCGCCGCAAGTAAACACCACTTCTTGGGTGCATCGTGGGTACGCCATGATCCGAAAAAGATTAAGGCAATCACCGACTGGCCAATGCCAGTCGATGTAAAAGGACTTCGAAACTTCATCGGCTTAGCGGCGGAATTACAAAGGTATTCCCGCAATTATGCCGAAATGACAGTACATATATCTTCATTGTTGGAGAGAATTTTAAGGTGGCCATGGAAGGCTGATTGTCAGCTTTTCTTTGAGGGTATCTAGCAAAGCTTGAGGCAATCGCCAATCCTGGCGATTGCTAACCAAAACAGACCATTTCAAATGGTCTGTGACGCCAGCGATTTTGCAATCGGCTGTGCGTTAATGCAATACGACACAGACGGCGCAGAGCGTCGTCTGTCATTTATCGCGTCAGTTGTAACCAGCTGAACAAAATTATCCAGTGCATAACAAGAACTCCTTGCCATTAAATATGTCGGCCGTAAACAGTCCACACCTCTTGCAAAGGATGGCGAGATCGTTGTCTTTCTTCGCGGAGTACAACTTCTCCGTAGAATATAATTCACGACGACTTATCATCGTCGCTGATGCTCTTTCGCGCCGGACCCATTTTTGAGCCGGCTTCGCAAAACAACAGTGAGGATAAGCCCACTGTTGCAACAATAAGTGTTCCATCACCAACATTACTTGACGACGTTAGAGGAGCTTATCAAAAAGATAAAGCTCTTCAAGGGCTGATTGATTATCTTAGAAATCCATCCCAACAATCGTTGAAAGGATTGGCGAAATTGTACCGATCCTCAGCAGATCGATACACAACACGCAATGGTTTACTGTATGCACGGGCATTGCTAGCGACCCACCTCGTGTCGTCATCCCTACCCATAATGATTTGTTTGTACGCATAATGTATGGGCGTCACGATGCTCCAATAAATGAGCATCGTGAACGTGAGAAGACTTATCTCACGGTAAGTTGCGACTTCTATGGGCGCGCCAGTATGAGTTCGTCCGCAAGTCCATACGTGCTTGCGAAGTTTGTCAACGGGTGGAGCCCAGTGCTTCATCCCGTGCTCCGTTACAACCTCTGCCTGTTCCGGTGAGTGTTGGCAGTCCGTATCTATGGACTTCGTCTTCGGTTTTCCCGAAGACGATCACAAAACAGTGGAATCCTTGTTTTTGTAGACCGATTCAGCAAGATGGTACATCTTGCTGCAGTACTAGAGTCGATTACGGCTCCGGGTTGTGCCCGTGTATTTATCGACACGGTATTCAAACTCCATGGGCTAACACGTGAACGGGTCTCAGATCGAGGCCCCAGATTCACAGCGGAATTCTGGCAAACTGTGGTCAAATCCCTTGGAACACAGTTGAAAATGTCAACTTCTGACCATTTTGAAAATGATAATCCGACAGAACGTGCAAATTGTATCCTTGAAGAGTTAGTTCGAGAATACGTCCACTTTTTCGCAAGTTGGAGCGAGTTCTTGTCGATTGTGGAGTTTGCCATAAACAATTCAGTGCATGCTCCTAGAAGCATACATGGTTTTACGAAGCATACATGGTTTTACGAAGCATACATGGTTTTACGTGAATGGCTTACGTTATCCACATTAACCCAGCCTGTTTAAAAGTGGCTTTATTTCAAGGGGGGGACTCGCTTGAGCAAAGTACCTTCTAGGTCTTGCTCATCACGCATTGACCGTAGGGTCAACGCGAATGATAACAATGTTGATTCAGTCAACATTGAAGTGGACAAACTCAGTAGTAACAAAAATGCTATTATTGACTTTGATAACGATGCCGAAATACACCGCATCGATGACAATGATGTTAGTCAGAACAAAATGCTCTCACTAATGAGGAGAATGAAATCTTCGCAGTGCGCAC
Source organism: Bremia lactucae (assembly GCF_004359215.1). NCBI lineage: Eukaryota > Oomycota > Peronosporomycetes > Peronosporales > Peronosporaceae > Bremia > Bremia lactucae. The sequence goes on from NC_090617.1 coordinate 2,368,894, forward strand.
CGGTCGCACTGACGATAAAAAAAACTGAGCCTGCAGGTGAATACCTGCTGGCTTTTCGTACAGGATTTCAACGCAGATGCGGTGGACTGACAGAAACGGAACTCTGACAAAAATGGAAGTGCAAACATTCTTCATTTAATGTCAACGACCTAGTCCTACTGTCTACGGTAAACCTACCAAAAAATGTAATGACGAATGTAGGCAGTAATAAAGCGCAGGTATATCGGCCCGTTTCGTGTACTACATCGCCAAGGCAATGCTTACACGATCGGGCTGCCTCGTAGTATGTGTACGCATCCTACGGTTTATGTTGGGCGCCTCCGCTTGTGCCATCAGAACGAGGCTTCTTCCGATTCCGGATTACACCGGAACGGCCAAGGGCATCCGCCAAAGCCTTTTTGTCTTGGCACCGAGTCTGATTATCTTGAACCAGACGATCCACTCTTTCCTCCAAGGAAGATATCTTCTGACGAGCTGTCACCAGCTCGTTTGAAGGAACTGATGTGTCCTTTCATTCGCCAATTGACCAGTCGCAATTTGCGTACAAATTTTTAATTGGTCACGATAAACATTATCGACCGTCATCGCAAACTCGAGGCGACGGGATCGCTCGTGATCAATGACCTCCCGAAAATAATGGAGGGTGTGATCCAAATCACGATGTTGACTCGGGTTTGTAGAACGAGGCGAACCCGATTTTCCCTCCCCATCGACATTGACGGGTTCGAGTGGTGAAAAGCGTTTTCTTGTTGAACGCATCTCGAACCACGGTGAGGTGAGAGGAATTCGAGTTATACAAGCTGACCCGTTCGTTAACGAGGATATCCACCCTCGCGTGATAGTTGGGAGCCTCGTTCCCAACTGATAATGGTCGTTCCGGGTCGTTCGACAGCACGACGAGACCCATCCTCCTCGACAGAGGGTCCAATCAGAAAACGAGCGCTTCGCGCGCTCATAAAAGGATTGGAGGTTCTCAATCCCTCCGTGCATCTCACAAGAGATAAGCGTCCTCTAATGAGGATCCTTAAGGGAGTGTGCCTCTTTAGGGGCATGACCTGCACCATAAAAACAGCATTGACATGAATCCCTCCGCGAGAGTCAAGGAACCCTGACTCTTTAGACAAGCGGTCCAGCTTGTAGCGTGCACCGACTACGGTCCGTTTTTATTAATCGTTCACGGAAAACACCCAGTTTGTCAAGCCAGACCTCGCGGCCGATGCGTTGCACATTCTGTACAAATCCTACCCAAGCTTGGAACAAAGGAGTGACATCCTTCGCCTGCTTACAAGTGTACCACCGATGCCGGAATAAGGCATCGATGCAGAATTCCGTTTCATCCTCACCAGGACGAGTGGATGAGTCGAACAACCGGATATTATATCGATCGTTGGTCATACCAGACTAACAAGTTAGGTTGCTCTAGAGGGCAACAAAGGCTTTTTTTCGGGAACAAACGGCAAAGTAGTGCGGTCCCTCTCCCAATGGTTCATGTTAACGTTAACGCCAACATTACTTTCGGAGCGATTCCTAAAATCACTTCGTCCCTGGTGACGCATACTAGCACCACCAGTAGTATGCTGATCGAAGCGGCCTTGACGATTGCTTCGTTCCTGGTGAGGCATTCTGACATTAACAGAGTAATAATCCTACTGATCCTGGTGTAGTAGTGGTACGCAACTCACTCTAGGACCGGCAGGTCGCGGGTTCGATATCCGGGGCCGACAAATCCTCCAAAGTATAATGGTAGGTGGTCTTGTCCTGTGCACCAAAAAGGTGTATATGATTAGAAATTCAAAAATTAACTAATTATCAATTGAAGGGCAAGTCCGGTGTAACACACCGGAGTTATCATCCTGGTGACGCATGCTGACATCATCCGAGTTGTAAGTGACTGTGGAGTCATCATCAGATGACTCCCCACCAAAGAGGTCCGACGTGTCGAACAACCACGTCATCACCTCTTTGGTTGTCACGTTAGAACCCTAAAGTTTAACGGACTATGCCCCGGGTGATCCGGTGGCCTTTTCAGTAGCCACTGAGTCGGGCGATGACGCCGACTTGGACCTTAAAATTATTATCATCTTATAATTTTAGCTTAATATTTCCAATATTACCAAATCAGGTAATATTGAAGCAAAAGACAACGTGTAACGGGGCACTTTTCGCTAGTAATGATAACAGTACTAGCCAACCTACACTGATTACAGTGAAGGCGAGGTGCCTCGAAACTTTACGTACACGACGTAGAGAGGGACGTTTCTATAAAGCTAAGGGGATAGCTTGTAGGGTCTAGACTAAGGCTTTAGAATAGAGAAAATGTAAAAGTGTATTAATATATGAAGTTTGCTCGTTACGATCTTCTATCTATTACTGATTTTATTATATTAATAACTAATTATGGCGCCTACTTGCGCACCGCACAATCATGCTCTGTGGCGATTGGCGGGGTTACTTTAAATTAAATTAATCTAATAATTAAACTAACGTCTTACTGCGTCAATAATACCAAATTTGGTAATATTGGAACTATTAAGTCCAATAATTAATAAAGATAACTATTTGTACTTGTTTGATTACTTCCTTTCATAGAACCAAATATTAATTATTATTCTTTTAGGAAACAATACTTATGTAACGGGACACCCCGTTACATCACCCCCCTCTTAACCAGCAGTCACAATACTTATTATTGTGAAGTGACAGAGAAATTTTGTTATGCCTTTCCCTATAGTTTTTGTATTATTGTTTTTTTAATGATTTTTTTTAATTTTAACGCATTAGTGATTTTTTTCAAAAATCAATTCGTTTGCGCATGTCGACTAATTAGTCCGTGCGCGTAGCCGTGAGGCCGCTAAGCTGGCAGCTGCACGTATCCGTGCAGCTGCTATAATGCAAATGTTTCAGTAGACGCTAATGCGTCTACTGTGGGGAATAAGTCACCTCCTTCTCCCATTGGAGATGACTACAATATGTCACCTGCTACGCCAATTGTAAATGGCCTTTTGGTTTAGCCCAACATCCTCCCCATCTGTATATAATAAAAACGTCATGTAATATATTTTCACTGTATGTGTAACGAAGGGTATCGTTTATAGAAAATAACACTTGAAGGTTTTTAATTATTATATTATCTAACAGGTAGATAATATTTGAAGGATATTTCTTTAAATAGTAATGTTTAGAAGTCTTATCCATAAATAGATATAGGTTATTATATCTATTTATCCGCAGACTAATCAACTGTAGATGTAAACAAAAGAGAGACAGATAAGATAAGATAAGATCTCAATTGCATGGCTTAGTATTAGTTTATAATTAAGTTAGAGTTAACAGATAGAAAGAAGAGTTACTTATTTATATTAATCCAGTTCTCATTCTCATTCTCAAGCTAGTTGCCTTAAAGAGAAGTCTTCCTTTGCACGTACTAGTGCACGTGAAATAACGTAAGGCACCACTCGCAACTGAAGCAGTGCGAAGTGGACTTGTACTGAAGCAGTACAAGTCGTAGTGCCCCGTTACACCTGGTAGCACTCTTTAGTCGGTCCAAAGACCACATTTCCTTTATCTAACATGGACATGTTAGATGATAGTGGGAATACGCATCACGTTTCGCTTGAAAGCTACTCCTTTGTAAGTGACATAGAGAGGAGTGCGGTCGAACGAATGAGTTCGACCGTAGGATACGATGCCATCATGGCAATGCTGTCCAATTTGGACAGAGATGCCCTCCATTCAGCCATCGCCAAGTTCATACAACATGAACTTGACGAGATGAAGTAGAAGGTAGCCTTGCTGAATCAGCAAGGCTCTCAACAGGCAGAACTGTTGAGGTTAAAGCAGGTACAGACCCCTGTACCTGGGATGACGCAAACGCGTCGTCCGGAAACCTTAAAGATTGACATCTCTAAGTATAGGGGAGTCGAAGAAGACTCCCTTTTAAGATGGTTTGTCTAGTTGGACGATGCCATAAGGGTTCGTCACATCGTCGACGAGCAAATGCAAGTCGCATTTGCTCAGTCAGGTCGTGCCAAAACTTGGGCACTAGGCCTTAAATTGCGCGCCCATATGTCTTTGGGTCGCAAGAGGCTTTAACAGCTTGGCTCAAATAGACGTTTGAACCGCCTAGATCTGAGCTCAGAGCTCGATCTGAGCTTCTGAAACTCAAGCAAAGCAAGCGTGATGTTCACGCATATGCCTAATACACGTTGACCACGGTGTTCATAGAAGGATTTGCGGATGGCCCCGTTAAGACCCACCTGTTCCGCTTGGAACTCGATACGCTTGAAGAAGCAATATCCGTTGCGGAACAAGGAGGACTTTACCTTGAGACAGGCTCACGCTAGTTCGTCATCGTACCGTCCTCCAAGACGAAAAGAGCTGGGAGGTCCAGAACCCTTGGACCTTTCTTACGTCGAAAGTGAGAGACCTCGCTTTTCGAGCAATAAGCGATTGCAGAAATGCAATCGCTGTCAAAAGTTTGGACACTACGCTCATGAGCGTAGTGCCCCACGCCCAGTACCGAGAGGTACTGATCGTAATTATGGACCGAATGCCAAAAAGGGCAACGTTTGTGTGTCCGACGTTGTTGCGAAATCGCAACAGCGAGGCGGACCGCCAAAAAACGGTCGGGGGCAGTAGGGCGCAACGCCCTACTGATCCAGCAACCTCAAGAGAATTTGCAAATCTCCTGACTAAAGTTGCTCCAGACACACAATCTTTATGTGTCTCTACACTTGGTGATGAGGGATACCTCATCACCTTGAAGCTAAAGTGGCAAATGATTTGTCACTTAGAGCCGTAGTGAACTGCGGAGCGTCGAATAACTTTATTCGTCGCCAGGCACTAGAGGGTCGTAGGCTCAAATATGTTAAGCGCGACATCCCTCCAACGAGGAGGACGTGGGTCTTGCGACAGGCGCATCGATAACAGTAATGAAACGCGTAATGAAATTTCACTACACGTTAAAAGATTTACAGTACGATGATGATTTCATCGTACTAGATTTGGATGACAAATTTGATGTCATCCTTGATTTACCTTGGCTCAGAAAATATGAGCCAAGGATCAGCTGGCAGCATCGATCCGTAAAGATGTCTGCCACTTGTTCATCAAATGGTCATCTGCTGAACGTCTTGGAGCGTGCGATATTAACAAGGGATGTTAAACATGAAATATTAAATCGCAATGCTAGTAGTAATATTACTATTAGAATGTCTGATTATATGACGGGAAGTTAAAAAGGAATTTAGCATGGGTAATTAAGCAGCAATGTTTATATCGAAAGTTACGCAGGCGATATTTACATGAGGAGTTAAACATGATATATTAAATCAGAATGCTAGTAGTATTATTGCTATTAGTGTGTTTGATTATATAACTTGGGACGTCAAAAAGGGAATTGACTATGGAAATTTATTAGGATCGGAAGTTACACAGCTGATATTAACGTAAGAAGTTAATCAGGAAATGATAATATCGGAATGCTAGTTGTAATATTACTATTAGTATATTCAAATATAAAACTTGGAAAGTTAAAAAGGGATTTACTATGGGAAATGAAGCAGCAATATTAGTATCGGAAGTTACACTTCGTCCAGAAGCGTGTGGGTGTACTACGAGTGAGTGCGATGGCCTCACTTGTGGTACGGTCGTTAGTACAACTGCACAAGATCACAGTGTGATTACTAATTACCCTGTGGAGTCAGCTGCCGGCGGCTGTTCAATGCACAGGCAGCGCCGAAGGTCCACCACTCGAACAAGTCCAGTGGATTGAGACATGAATGTACGCCTAGCGGGCGACATTCAAGGAAGATACCGGTTGCCCCGAAGGGGCAGCACGATGATCCTAGGTCGAGTAGAGGGTCGACCGTAGAGAATCCGACAGGTATAGCGCAATCACAGTCGGAAGACGTTGAGGGAATAAGTCCCCATGTACTTGAGAAGAAATCTCCATAAATAGTTAATGTTAGAGTGACTAGACTTCAGCATCCTGAAGGATTGATCCCTCGGCAGCCTGTGAATTTTTCCCAGGAAGCAACCGAGACATTGAATGTCTTGGTTAATGACGGATCAAGAGTAGGCGCTTACACTCTTGATCTGTATGCGCCTCCGAAGTTAACTTCGGAATTAACTCAATTACCAACCCTAGAACCCAAGCGATTCTTGAGAGATCGGCATAGTGGTAGAATCAAGCAGATCTGCGTACTCGTCACAGAGGACGAATACATAACCGATATACAGTCAGCGGCAGTTTCTGCAGAGAACGAACGGGTTCTCAGTAGATCATCGATGGACGAAAGTGTCCTCACGGTGAAGACTCAGATTGAGAGATATACTACTCAATCCTGGGAGTTACTGAAAACAAATTCTTTATGTAAGGATTTGATTGAACTCAGGGATGTGTTCCCTGTAACCGTTCCATGCGAGTTGCCTAAGGGTAAAGGCACTCGACATGAGATCGAGCTCAAACCGGGCTCGAAGTACTGTGTCATGAAGCAGTGGCCACTGCCTCGTGAACAAGTACTTGCGATCGATAAATTCTTTATCGATCGAGTAAAAGCGGGCCATGTGAGGGAGCCAACCTCACCACATCGCTCCGACCTTCTGTGTGCGAAACGTCACAGGAGGGTGGCGGATAGTGCACGCATTCAATAAACTGAATGCTGCAACGGTACCGGCTCAAACGCCAATACCTTGAAAAGACGTAATCATTGATGTTATGTCTAAGAGTACCATCTTTTCGTCTATGGATCTGATGGATGGATTTTATCAGATCCTTATGCGTGAACGGGACATCTCGTACACAGCAAGGAGCACTCCCAACGGGATGCTCTGGGAATGGCTAGTAATGCCACAGGGGCTTAGTAACGCCCCTGCAACATTCAACAGATGCGAAACGAATCTGTTGAGACCGATGCAAGAATTCGCACCGAGTCATTTTGACGATGTATTCGCCCATAGCCGAGCCATGAACGGAAAGACGGAGGTGGAAGTTCATAAAACTCACGTTCGCAAGGTTCTTACACTTATGCGAAAGCACAAGTTGTACGCAAATCTCAAGAAGTGCATATTCGCTGCAGCGTAATACCACTTCTTGGGTGCATCGTCGGTAAACACGGCGTGCGCCTGATCTCGAAAAGATCAAGGCAATTACCGACTGGCCAGTTCCAGTCGATGTCAAGGGACTTAGAAAGTTCCTTGATTTAGCGGCGTACTTGCACAAGTACTCTCGCAATTATGCCGAGATGACAGTTCATCTCTCTCGTCTCTTGAAAAAAGACGAAATGGTTATGGAATGCTGATTGTCAGCGTTCGTTTGAAGGTATCAAGCAAAGCTTGATGCGATAGCCCATCTTGGCGATTATCATATTCCGATATTCGACTCATCATGGCTTCACAAGCCTGGTGAGGTTGAAACAGAATTCTTCATCAATGCCTTTTACCGGCATCGGTGGTACACTTGCAAACGAACAAAGGATGTCAAACCTTTGTTCCGAGCTTGGACAGCCTTTGTATAGAATGTACATAACATAGGCTGTGAGGTCTGGCTTGACAAGCTAAATGCTTTCCGTGAACGGTTCCAGAACGGACCGTACTCGGTGCACCCTATAAGTTGCACCCTATGTTTAGAGAGGCACGGATTCTTGCCTCTCGTGGGGAGACTCATGTCCATGCTGTTTTAAGGGTGCAGGTAAATGCCCTAAGGAAGCATATTCCTCAAAGATCCCCATTGGAGGACTCTCATCTCTTACGAGATGCGTCAAGGGATCGATAACCTTCAATACTTTTTTGCTCGGGAAGCACTCGTTCTCCGTTGGACCTTTTACCAAGGAGGATGGGTCTCGTCGTAATGTAAGACGAGACCCGGAACGTCCAATATCAGTTAGGAACGAGGTTCCCAACTATCATGCGAGGGCGGACACCCTCGCCAACGAACGAGATAACTCACTCGAACCTCTTTGCCTCACGGTGGCTCAAGAATCTTTTAACAAGAAAGCGCTTCTCACCACCCGAACCCATCAATGGATGTGGGGGGGGAATCGGATTCGCCTCGTTTGACGAGCCCGATTCAGCATTGTAATTCGAATCACACCCTTTTTTCCTTAAGAGGGAATCTTGACCACGAGCAATTTCGTCGCCGCGCATTAGCGGTGACGGTCGACAATGTTTCTCGTGACCAGGTAAAAAGTTGTGCGCAGATTGAGACTGAACAAACTGGCGAACGAAAAGAAGCTGTTGACTGTTCGTCAGAAGATTTTCTTTCTTGTAGGAAAGAGTGGATCGTCTTGCTCAAAAGAAATAGACCCTGTTCTGAGACAATAAGTCTTTAGCTGGGAGCCATAAGGCTTTAGCTGATGCCCTTGACCGTTCCGGTGTAATCCGGATCGGAAGAAGCCTCGTACTGATGGCGTGAGCGGAGACGACCAGCAAAAAAAGTAGGATGCGTACGCATTCTACGAGGCAGCTCGATCGTGTATGCATTGCCTTAGCGATGTAATACACGAAACGGGCCGATATACCTGGGCAGTAATTTATTACTGCCTACACTCGTCACTACGTGCTTTGGTGGGTTTACCGTAGACAGTATGACTAGGTCATTAATTTTAAATTTAAGTGTGTTTGCTTTTCCATTTTTGTCAGAGTTCCGTATCTGTCGGTCCACCGCACTAGCGATGGAATCCCGTACAAATGGACCACTGCTTCGCTAGCCAGCAGGAAACCACCTGCTGACTCGATTTTATTTTTGTTTCAGTGCAACCGGCTCGCACTGCGGAGATATTCATCTCTTCACGATTGAGAGCATTATCATTAATAGTATTGTTTTCGATGCTGAGTCTTCCAGCATCGTTGTCTAAGTCAGTAAAAGCATAACTGTTATTACTGAGTTTGTCCACTTCAATGTTAGTAAACTCAACATTCGTATCCTTCGCATTGAACCTTAGGGCTAATGAGTCATGAGCAAGAGCTAAAGCTTCTTTGCTCGAGCGAGTCCCTCCCCCCTTAAATAAGAGTTACTCTCAAACAGCATAGGGATACGAGGGTGTCGTAAGCCATTCACGAAAAATGGTGTATGCTTTGTAGAAGCATGCGCTGAATTGTTGATGGCAAATTCTACATCGGCAAGAACTCGCTCCAGCTGTCAAAAGAGTGGACGTGTCCGAGACGTATCTCTTAGAGAATACGGTTTGCACGGTCCGTCTGACCATCTGTTTCAGGATGATCAGAAGTTGACATTTTTAAATGTGATCCAAGTGATTTGAACACTGTTAGCTACTAATTCCAACCGAGGTCGAAACGATCGCCATGATGGGACGCATTTAGCAGCAACCGCTAACAATAAAGTCTGCAGTCGCCGCCTAATTTGTTCCCAACTAAGTTTTGCCACAGTTCACGTGGAAGTTTTTTAGGTGTGGTAATGATCCTTCCGCAGGTTCATCTACGGAAACCTTGTTACGACTTCACCTTTACCTTTGCATTCTTAACGTATTTTTGTTACCATCTCCTTCAATGGCTAGTTATACAGGTTTGCGGCTGCGGTAGTACTAAAATCAATAATAGAGCATAGCTTAAACCAGTAATGCTCACTAACTCAGCCGCAGGGTGTTAATTAGAAAGTGGTATTGAGGATGGTAGTGACTTGTTCACGACTGCAGATTCTCATGCTGAATCTGGAAATTCTCATGCTACAATTCGCAATGAAAATTTTGCACGGAGATTTTAAGCTTGAGCTCATCCCGCCGTGGATCGAGGGTCTCGATCTGAGACCAGTTCAAAATGTAACCCATCAAGTAAAAGATCGTTTTAATAAAGCCACGAGCACAGCTTTTGGCTGTGATCGACTCCGGGACGGCAGCAAGATGTACCATCTTGCTTAAACGCTCAGCAAAAACAAGAATACCATTATTCTTATGGGTGACTTCAAAGAATCCGAGGACGAAGTTCATAGATACGGACTGCCAGCACTCTGCCGGAAAAGGCAGAGGATGTAACGGAGCACGGGATGAAGCACTGGGCACGGGATGAAGCACTGGGGTTTCTTGTTGACAAACTTCTCAAGCACGTATGTGCTTGTGGACGAACACATACTGGCGTGGCCAGTAGAAGTCGGAACTTATCGTGAGAAATGTCTTCTCCCGTCCACGATGACCACTTTTTGGTGCATCGTGGTACTCATACATGATGCGTAATCGCAGATCATTATGGGTAGGGATGATGACACGAGGTGTGTCGCCAGCAATGGCTGAACAATACAATTAACCGTTGCGCGTTGTATATCTATCTGTTGAGGATCGATACAACTTCGACAACCCTTCTAAGGATTGTTGGGATGGATCTCTTAGGTAATCCATCAACCCTGTAAGAGCCTTATCTTCATGTTAAGCTCTTCTAACGTCGTCATTTAATGTTGACATCGGAACACTTATTATTGCAACAGTGATCTTATGGTCACTGTTGCGCAGCCAGCTCAAAATAGGGCCGGCGCGAAAGGGCATCAGCGACAACGCTTAGTCGTCTTGATTTATACTCCACGGAGAAGTTATACTCCGCAAAGGAAGACAACCATCTCGCCATTCTATGCGAGAGGTGTGGACTGCTTATGGCCGTGCGTAAAGACGCATGGTCCGTATATTCAATGAACGGTCTATCTTCCAAGAGGTAGACCCTAACTTAGCCAGTGCGTATTTCATGGCAAGGAGTTCCTTATCATACACTAAATAGTTGCGTTCGCTGGTTGAAATTGACGCGATTGAAAATAGACGACGCGCTCTGCGCCGTCTGTGACATATTGCGTTAACGCACAGCCGAATGCAAAATCGCTGGCGTCAGGGACGACATGAAAAGGTCGATCTCGGTCTGCAATCGCCAGGATTGGCGATTGCATCCAGCTTTTCTTAATATCATCGAAGGAAAGCTGACAATCAGGGTTCCATGACAACTTTACGTTTTTTCTTCAACAAAGAAGAAAGATATACTGTCATTTTAGCACAAGTACGTGAGTACTTGTGCAAAAATGCCGCTAAACGAGGAACTGTTTTAGTCCCTTACATCGACTGGTACAAGCCAGTCGGTGATCGCCTTGATCTTTTTCTGAATCGCGGCATTCACCGTGTTTACCCACGATGCACCCAAGAAGAGGTATTTCGCTTGCAGCGAATATACATTTCTGCATGCAACTTGTGCTTACGCATAAGGGTAAGAACCTTTCGGACGTGGATACGATGAACTTCAACATCCGGCGTTCCGTTCATGGGTCTGCTATGAACGAAGTCGTCATCATAATAGCTCGGTACAAAATCCCGCCCCGATCTCAATAGATTGGTTACACGTTTGTCAAATGTCGCAGGGGCATTACTAAACCCCTGTGGCATGACTAGCCACTCCCATAGCATACTACTTGGGGGTGATTACTGCTGTGAGCGGAATATCTTGTTCACGCACAAGGATCTGATAGAATCCATCCAGCAGATTCATTGACGAAAAGATAGTACTCTTTGACATGCCATCAATGATTACATATTTTCGTGGTATCGGCGTTTGAGCCGGTACAGTTGCAGTATTCAGTTTATTGAATGCATGCACTATCCGCCAACCTCCTGTTGCATTGCGCACACAGAAGGTTGTAGAGCTATGTGGGAAAGTTGATTCCCTCACATGGCCCGCTGCTAAGCATTCGGCAAAGAATTTGTCGATCGCTATTACTTGTTCACGACGCAACGGCAATTGATTCATACCACAGTATTTCGAACCTGGGATAAGGTCGATTTCGTGTCGAGTGCCTTTGTCGTTAGGCAACTCGCACGGTACTGATTCAGGGAAGACATCCTAAAATTCAACTAAATCTTTATGCATATGGGTTGTTTTCAAAGACTCCCAGGATCGGGACGTAAAACGTATAATCCGAATCTTCTCATTCAGGACACTTTCGTTTATCGATGAGCTATTGAGAATCCGTTCGTTCTCAAGAAATACGATTGCCGACCGAATATTGGCCACGTTGTCGTCATCTGTGACAAGTAGGCAGATCTGCTTGACTTTACTACTACGCAGATCAGCAAAAACCGTTTCGATTATAGCGTTGGCAATCGAGTTATCTCCGAAGTTAACTTCGGAGGCGCTAATAGATCAAGTGTATAAGCGCCTACACTTGATCCATTGTTTACTAAGACATTGATTGTCTCAGTTTCTTCTTTGGAACTTATTTCCAAAGGTACCTGGGAACCTTAGACCACAGGTTTCCGGGGACTTCTTCTCTCAGAAATTATTTGGTGAATATCCTCCCCAACATCCTCTAGCTGTGGTTGCGCTACCACAGCGATATCCTTCACGATCGACTCTCCAGTCGAGCAAGGACTTTCGCACTCTCTCTTATAGACGGGCGTTCCAAATTCTCTTGGATGTTGCTTTTCAAGAAAGCATCCTTGTTTCGTACCTCTTAACTTATTCGAGTGGTTGAACTTCGACGCTGCCTGTGCTTGTGCACTTCCGTCAATAACTATGTCCACGTCACAATAGCGGACCTTCGATGTTGCATTTGCTCGTGCACAGCCGTCGGGATCTAACTCCACAATGTGCTGGGTATTCACACTGAGGTCTTGTGCAGTCATGCTAACGACCGAACCACAAGTGAGGCCATCGCACTCACTCGTACGACATCCACACGCCTGTAACGCTCAAAGACGTTCATTAGTTGGCCATGATGAACGAGAGACAATTATTAAATTGTTCTAGAAGGGACAACAGCATTGTGAAGCGAACCACCTGCTGACTTGCCGTATTCCCAAGCCTGCGTACGGAAGAATATGCACTAAGATGCACAAGGTCATGGTTTTGAGCACCATTATCTATCTCCAACTTCCAAGCTCTTTGCTTTAAAGTGACTTGGAAAGGATAGTTCAAGCACTTATGGCTTCGCTTACTTGAATTTTCGGGACGGTCTGGGTCATGATGGGATACCAGCATTCTTGTATTTAAAAAAATCTTTACTTGCACTTCGTTCTAGGACGGTTCCAACTTTTCTAAACCGCGCAAAAAAGTCAATGGAAAGCCGTCAGATAACGCCGCAGTTGGTGATCGTGCACGGAGAGTTTGGCGTTGATCTATGTAATGCAATGTGATACGCTGTAATTCAGAAATTAAATTGACTAAAAACTGCATGAAGTGAGTTTAGAAATTCTCTTCCTAAAATGTGGTTTTACTCTTTTTAAACCCATACGGCAATTTTTCGTTCAATAGTAGTAATTGTCCCGTCCTATCCTATATATTGATGTTTTGTCCTCTTTTTTAGCGCTCAGACTCATGTTTACGAGGAACTTTGCCACACTATTTCTTTCGCCTCTTTAAACATCACAACGACACATGTCACATTATCGGTCGACCGCTGATGAAAAATGGCATACTCAATAAGCGCCTACACAAAGAAAAACGAGAGAGAATCGCGCCATTAATCCACCACAAGCATCATCTAGCACAATCCACTCACTCACACACCTCAACAGCCCGTTGCACATCTTTCAATTCGACAAGTTTTCGACGAACAAAATCCACAGCTTCTTGATCTTTCAACACATCATACAATCCGTCACTTGCGAGCATCACAAACTCGCACTCGTCTGTTAATTCCGTGACGGTAAACTCTGGCGTCGGAATCACTAATGGACCTTTTAAAATATCGTTGGGATTCACCGGTAATTCCTGCGAATTGTACTCGTTCCGTGCTTTCGTGTCAATGTCATCGACCAAAGGCTCGACGAGATCAAACGACTTGAAAGGGGCGTCGCCAAAGGCACGCGAGACGGCCAATTCGCCCATAATACGTCCGTGAATCACAAAGCCGCCAGTCTCTCGAATCCGCTGCGCTTCGTCCGTTCGACTGGGTTTATGATCATTTGAAAGTCGTTCAGCTGTGCCATTGCGACTCAAGACAGTGCGCGAGTCTCCAACGTTGGCCACAAAGAGATACTTGCCCGCCACAAAGACTGTCGTGGCCGTGCTTCCAGCTTGCGGACGATCCGAGGTCCTTAAAAATTCTTCATCCGTACGTTCAAACGCATTGGTCAAGCGCTTCATGATGATTGATTGCAATTCCTCAATTGTCATTGTTAGTAAAGGTTTCAATTCACTCGTGTGCATGAAAAACGCGGTAATGAGGCTATGGTGGAGCACGTCACTCAAAAACGAAGATGCTTCGTCACCGCCATGGCCGTCATAGACAGCAAAGAATGACTGGGGATGCAATCCCAAACGACTTAATGGTTCAATACACAAGTCTTGAATAATCGTATGCGCGTCTTCCATATGTTTACGAGCGCCCATGTCGGCATGCGCTCCAAAGTCAAACCGATTGACAGTTAAACACGTTTGTGCCACGAGTAAATCGTCGCCAATTTCCAGTCGATAGGGTTCTTGATAACTTCCCACGAGTTTCATAAATGTCCCATTCGTCGAGTTTAAATCAATCAAATAAAATTGATTCGTCAATTCATCAAACCAAATTGCAGCATGTTTTCGAGAGAGTTCCCCATCACTTGTATGGATTTGATTCTCCGCAGATCGACCAATTCCTGCACCTTCTTGTGTAATCACAAACTCCGTGCCAGCTAATTTGCCACTTAATGCCGAGACCGTAAGACTTGGCAATTCTTCGTGAAACGATGTAACAAGAAAATCCGATTTTCCAACTCGAAATGCCACGTGAGGCTCGAGAGGCCATTGCATACGATCGCCCATATTTTCGTCATTTGCTTGGGTTTCCACGGGACTTAACCGCACAAACGTGTCCCCATTTGCTTGGTCGCCATTGACTAAATAGAAACGCCCGTGACTATACAGCACACGTGCGTGGTCGGTCTCTGCAAGGAGTGTATCGGCAGGTATACTTGCAATATTCTCACAAGTTTGGCCAATACCGCCTCCTTTCTCATCAAACGTAAAGCTTGTGACGGTATCTTCTTCGGTAAACGCCGTCATTTTAAGCACCACGTGGGTCCATGTGTGTTCGAGATACAAAGGCACTGGATCGTCTTCGACTTGGTCAGTAGCGAGATGATCGTCTATTTTGACCGATTCAGGCACGGAAGGCATTTCTTTCGAGTCATAAAGCTTGTCGTTTTCAACAATCGCGTTGCTGCTAGACGCATTATTGCCGGTAGGAGTACTATCGTTCTCCTTTGTCGGTGGTACATAGCTCCCGATACTGCTAGTATTGGAGCGAAGAAGGCGATGAACGCCTGATGTGCGGGCCCGTTGGAAAGAACTCGCTAATCGGACATCGGATTCTACGTGTTACAACGCGTATTAGTGTCTAAAGTCGCATCATGGCACGAAAAAGGACTGCAACATGGCCACGTACGTGGCGGTTCTAATCGCAAATGAGTCGAACGTCGACGATCCGGGTCATTCTCGTGTTTCCGTACCACTACAAACCACACGATATTGTCACAAAGGAAGAGAGTGTGCTTTAAATGGCCACACGATGTCACGTGCCTTGCATCTTGAGCGTCTGGACATCCTGCGCGTCCGCCATGGCGCGTCTTCTAGCGTGATGTTCTCGGTATTAAATCTACTCGTGGCAACACGAGAGATTCGGCGGTTTGATACTGAATCTTGCAATACGTTGCAAAGAATTGGCACTTGCGTACTAAACGCGCCCCACGAGGCGTAACAACGAGCCAAAGAAGAGTTGCAAGGTCTGCCAAGGGGCGAGGATGTCTCTGCCACTGCGGAACGAGATCGGACGCACTTGGTGTACATCACATCAGTCGGTTGTTTTTATTTTTTTTAAAGAAAACCTTTCAATCTATATATTAATTTGTTTTTCACGAACAATGAAAAATTCGCAATTTAAATACAAATTTACAGGAATACAATCGCCAAAAGTATAAATTAATTTGAATTCCATTTTGACAGACATCCGTAGGTTTACACACAACCATGGACAAACTTTTGAGGGACATTAAAATTGGTCAGGACTCGTAAGTCGCTCAATAGTATGAAGCGTCCGTAAATCGAGAATCTTTGGTCCGATAAAACGAAGACGCGTCATGATTGCTACTATCCCCTCGTCGGCGGGGTGCACCAGATGCCTCAAACTCGCTAAAGCCGCTGCTTTGAAAACTCGGGTCGCCATTGTAGTGGCTCTGGTCGTAATTACTATTCGTGGCCGCAAAACTCTCGTCGCCCATATATCTGCTCTCATCTGCCGTGGACATGCGGTATTCTGTCTGGCCGGACGCTTGAAAGCGCGTTTGGCCGTGATAATCACTTGCTGACGTCGATCGCGAGTCTTTGGGTTCAAAAAACGACTCGTCCAAAGACAAATCCGGTCGCTTTGTCGTCTTTTTCGACCCTTTTTGACCCATTCCATGCCATCCATTCGACAGATCTTGAATCGAATCGCCCCCAAAATCGCTCTCGTCCTCGGAAGCAAGATCCTCTCGATGTCGACTGTCATACTTTGATTGAAAGTGATTCCCCGAGTGACCAGAGCTATACATACTTTGACCATAAAACGACGACGACTGGGACGAGTATTGCGAATACTGACTCGTACCGTGTGAAGAATTTGTTTGCGCCATTGGTGGCAAGGACATTTGAGAATGCGCTAAAGCGATTTGGCTTCGTGGTGTCAACATGTCGAGGTTTGGATCATTGTACGTAAGTCGACCTCCATCGTGATCGTAAGGCTCCTGATCGAATTGGCTATTGCCAGGATTTGGCGGGTAATTGTCGTCACTAAACCCTGTTGGCGACATGTTGTGATTCTGATGATAATTTGCCGCCACTGTTGACGCTTGAGCCACGCCTTGAGTGTGATCGTGACGTCCTCTTTCAAGACCAGGGTCGTCGTCTTGGACCAGTTGATTGGTTTTCTTGTATACAAAGAGGGCGACCAGTAACACAAGCGCAATCGCGCCTGCCATCATTAAACCAAGCATTAACGTATTTGATGCAGTACTCGTGGCATTCGATGCTGCATCAGCTAATACGGACGCCGCGGCCGACGGCGATCCAGACGACGAAGATGATCGCGACGTATCTGCTTCTTGCTTTGAATCCGTACCATTGTCGGATAAATTGTCTTGTTTCGTAGTCTTGTCACTTGTTTTACTTGTCTTTAAATCGACTGTATTTGATTCGAGAGTCTCTTGAATCGTACTGGCATCCTTCTTCGTAGGAGGTTTCAAAGTCTGTTGGGTCTCGTTTAAATCACTTTTAGAGCCTACACTGGCATCGTCGTCCGATCCAGACTCGGGATCGATGATTTGTTTCCTCACTTTTAAAGAAATTGATTTCGGTGGTGCATTTGGCACGGGTTTCGACTCCTCTGGCTTGATTTCAACTTCAGTTGGAGGACTGGAGGTTGGCTTGTCAAAATTAGCATTGCTGTCAGCCGTGGGGATGGCGTCGGACACAGGCGCTGTCTGTTGAAGAAGTGGGGACCTTGTAAACGTAACCTCCGTGGTCTCGTCCTTTGGCTTTACCACACCAGTCGCTTTGTCTCGATTGGCGTCGCGCTTTGCAGGATCGACGGGTTTGTTAACAGGTAAAGGTTTGTCGGTAGCATCTACGTCCTTATTATTCACTCCCGGGGAAGCACTTGTCAAAGGCGCCCGTGTACTTGGTGCGTCGGTTGGTTTTAAAACCTCGGGCGTCGGTGTCGAGGGCTCTGCTGGTTCCGACGAGTCCGACGATGCATTCTGGTCAAGCAACCATGGCCGTTCTGGTCGTTGCGTCGCCAACGTTGGAACACGTCCATTATTGAGATCCTCTTTAAAATTCAAGACCGTTTCTGGATCCCCATCGCGACTTTGCACTGCAAAAATCTGTGCATTGGCCTGTGAATTCATGAGCAGTACCACCAGCACGAATCTGAGCCACCGTCGGTGGACCTGCATTGTCCAGCCTCCGGAGCCCGAAGCGTCACGCCAGCGCAACTTTCCTGGAATCTGCGCTGAAGGTTCGATAAAAACAGCTCTATTGTTCCCTGCACCAAAGTCTTGCGTAACCCTCTTGCCGGAATCAATAGCAGTCCACTTACTTGCCACTATCAATTCAAAACGAGGTTGATCACGTGACAAGGCAAACTGTAGGAGTCGTTATTTTGAGCTTGTGCGGCACTGTGCCTTTAGCCGCATAAGAGTCAGATGTAAAAAACTCGCGAGTTGCCCGTGTCATGCACACACATGTCTTGGTTCTGCACCGACGTTCTTGGAAAAAGCAATCATCGAGAACAGCTGTCGGCGCCAGTCTCGACCAATTGATACATACGGCAAGCGGCGGAATATCCGATCGCGTGATTTGTGCGTATTTGGCGTGAAACTTGGTCGCTCTCTGAGCTCGATTGGCGGCCCATTCAGTCGGTTTAGTCGGGAGGGGTGTGCAGTGCATTCTATATTGATAGAAACATTTGCTAAGATTCGTTCTTATTCCAGCTGACGGCTTTACGACAGACGCACGATATGGCAACTCTAGCGTAAAACTACATAACCTATAGATATTATCATTATATTTCACTTGGATTATTCGAGGTCCCTTACTCCAGCTCGCGTCCCCGTAGATTTCTCTTTTATGAAGCCAAAGCCTGGTAATATAGGCGATAAAGTTTAGCTTTGACCAAAAAAATAGTCATTCGCGCTAACGATCGGGACTGTTTATATTTAATAAAAAATGCTTACAGGAAACTGTGTTTGTATTTGTCAGGATAGCCTGCTATGTTATGGCTCAGCTGCGACATATAGGACGCACTGCAGCCAACGAGCTTACAATCGCACGAATTGTAAGCCTACGGACTCGGGACTATTGCGCCATATAAAGTTCAAGCATGAACAATCCAATATATGTGCATTATCGCGATTGTCTTCTGTGTGTTTGCGTGTTGACAACTTTGTCTTGCGTTAATTCTCTTTCAACATGCGACTATGTTACATACTGGTTACAGTCGAGGCTGTTTCCTCGTAGGAATAGTTTACCCAATAATTGTAAGCAGAGAAATAGTTGTTTTGACAGGGAAAAAATGATGCGTCTTTCACGAAGCTGGCTCACATACCCAGCTAGAATTTATGTGACGAGCAAAATCTGATATGCTGTAGAATTTTTGCTTGAAGCTCTAGATGTTGAGAATGTTTCACATTTGATTGAGCCAGACAAAATTTACCTTTCATTTGAAGTAGAAAAATGAAATGAACAGAAGAGCCTGTCTTAAGAAAATCCCGAGTTAATTAATAAGATTCTTAAATTATTCATTTAACTTCGTCGTTAATCGAGCACATTTAATGATTAATAAACCTTTGTAATTTAATTATTAAATGCAATTTGAGGTCCCTTTTTTTAAATTTATTATTCATATAATTTTTCTTGATGAAAAAAATCAGATACTGTAAAATAATTGAAAGCACTAAACACGTCTGAAGAAATCTCGTATGTGTAACGGGGTGTATCGTTACATGAAATTAACACTTAAAGGCTGTTAATTAATATATTATCTAAAACGTAGAGAATATTTGGAGGATATTACTCTATGTAGTTATGTTCAAAATTCTTATCCATAAATAGGTATAGACCATTTTATCTATTTCGCAGACTAATCAGCTGTAGAGATAAACAAAAGAGAGATACAGATAAGATCAGATAAGTATTCAATTGCATGTTTAGTATTAGATTATAATTAGGTTTGCATTTACAAGATAGATAGAAGAGATACTTACTTATATTAATACAGTTTTCATTTAACCCTCTTTAAGTTAGTTGCCTTAAAGAGAAGTCTTCCTCTGCACGTACTAGTGTACGTGAAATAATGTAGGGCACCACTTGCAACTGAGGCAGTGCGAAATGGACTTGTACTGAAGCAGTTCAAGTCGTAGTGCCCCGTTACAGTATGTCAGGCTGAGCGATTTGGTTTGTGCGGATTGCTCCAACGCTGTCCTTCATCTGCTGTACGGACTTGAGAAAACCCAGCGCGCCGCCATCCTGTTGCAGCCAGATTGTCTCAAGCAACTCGAGTGCTTTCTGAGCATCTACGACAGCGATTCCTGCTCGTCCTCAGGCTGAGTCGGGAGGTGGTCCTCAATGATTTCATCCACGTCTGGAATGTATGATGTGATCCGCTCGGTAGGATAGTCTAGCAGGTTGCGGATGTTCATCACGATAGGATACCTGAAGCGTCTAATCTGATGTTCCATCTCCACCATGACTTCATTGTCAAGGCACTGCTCCTCTAGGACTGGTGCAGCATCAGCTGGTTCTGACCGGATGTTGCAATGCCGGTAACAGTTATGGATGGTCTCAATGCGGACATCGTTAGACCAAGTTGAGACTGACACCTAGATAGCATGAAAGATGTTTATCTTTGCCGGCTCAACGACACCATTGTCGAGATCCTGAAGGAGCATACGGGAGAAGCTGCGCCTAGTAGGCTTTGAGGTTGCGTAGGATACCCTGGTCGCACGGCTGAAGCTTCGACGTCATGTTGGGCGAAATATAGTAGATTGTCGTGTTGCGAATTGCGATTCGCTGCGACAGATCAGCAAGCAGGACGTGTGCACTGCAGTTGTCCAGGATCAGCAGCACCTTGCGGTTTGCCATTCTCCCATCGAAGTCCCTCAGTCACTCCAAGATGATAATTTGTGTTATCTAGGCCTTCTTGTTGCTGCGATACTGATAGCCAAGGTTCTGGAGATTGACATGGCGGGAGCAGCGAGAAGTGGCGTAGTGCCAATGATCCATAGGGGCCTCTGTCGGACCCATCACCATTGCAGTAGACAGTCACATTTATTCCTTGTTTGCTTTCACCCCTTCAGCTCCCTGTTGCAAGCGAAGTGTCAGCTTGAAACAGAAGAGTTGCATTAGCCACCAGATAACAAAATTTGGTGTCCTTCGCAGAGTGCTTACCTGCATCCGATAGAACAAGCCAGTCTCACCCATGTTGTAGATATTCTTCCATTTATACTAATTGAGGACCTCGCATAAGGGAGAAAGCGCATCCTCCTCATCAACCATGTCCATCGCGCCGCTCTCTCCGAACTGCGATAGGCGCGGATTCCATTCAGAGCTATATAGGATTCCAGCCATCCGTTGGAAAGCTGAAATAGTTCATGTCCTGGACAAAGAAGGTCCAAAATCCGCTCTGCATGTTCACGGGCAACGTCTCCGCTAAGACTGATACGATCCGAATGGGCATTAAACCAAGCCAGCAGAGCTGATTCCATCAGTGAATACATTACTGCTGTCTTCTGAAAGTCGAAGATGGTCTGCCTTCTTCTTCGGCGTGCTGGAGACCGTCGCCTGGCTGACCCCCAGCTGATATTTGTCCTGAAGTCAATTGACAAGCTGTGCCTAGATCAGTGCGGGATTCTATGTGTAATGTTTGCAGAGAGCCACACGGACATCGTCCGTCATTGTGGCGTGCTCCTCCCAGAGGCATTGTTGATGCGCTGCTGAGTTCTTCTTGGGGATTGTGGGAGAGGCCTTTCTTTTATAACCACATCCCTCCAAAAAAGCGAAATAATTAATTTATCTGTGGGATACTACACCTGTCTAAAATTCTAAACTTTTTAAATTTATCAGGAAAGGGCGTCCCAACATTATTAATTTAGACAGGTTATACTGTAGTCGTTATTCAAAAATAGTCACAAATCTGAGTATTGTTATTTAATATTTCTCAATTGAAACGTATGATGTTAGCATACTCGCCGCTATCGACGTGTACACGCCCGTCGAAAGGTCGGTGAAAATATACTCGTCTTGTTCCACGAGACGGAAGAGTCATGCCGGTAACCTCCCAGATGGGAAGGCTTTTTATAAATCTTATACACGATTTGCGTTCGACAAGTCTCATTTTAAATAGCTGAGCTTCTAACGCGATAGTGTCATAAAAATCATTTTCCAAGTCTGAGCATCTTCACAAAAAGATGCATGATACTAGCTAGACTCATTCACGGTCTCAATTGCCAACCCTACTAAAGCATGGGCTATTTGCGCACGTACAAGCACTAAATAGCTCATGGCGTAAGTAATCAAGCGTTTGCGGGCCAAGACTTTTAAGGGGACTAAATAATCATGACGGGGCATATATTAAAGCCCACTCGCGCCCACCTATTATTTGCTGCCTGATTACTATTGCTCAAAGAGCGCATCCGCAGCGACAGGACCTTCCATGAAGAATTAAGCAACTTGGAACGAAAAATCGAGGAAATAAGAGCCTACAGAATTCATAGTATCATTCTCCTGATCGAATAAAGAATCCGTACCATATGAAGTGCCGAAAACCATATTTTTTATGGCTGTGCCAAATCGAAATTGTGCACTGCAATTTGCCAGAGTAGCAACCATGCAACGGAATATAAAATTGTAATGGGGCATACTTCGGTTGAAGTGTACAATTCACAACACACCTTTTGCTATTAAGAACTTAGATAATAAATAAAGGGGAATGTTATTTCCACCCCACCATTTCGTTATTTCCACCCCATGCAAAAAAATACCGTCGCTGCCAACTTGATTCCGATTAGCCAATCAGAAGCATTATGTATAACGCTTCGCATATTTATTTATATGGGCGGAAAAAGACAAATAAGGGGTGGAAAAAATAATGACGGGTGGAAAAAATAATGACGGGTGGAAATAACAAATGCTGGGGTGGAATGGCAAGTTGATGAAGTGGATAAAAAATACTTATTTAAGAGCCAGATATTCGGCGTTAAGGGCACCTGCGTGCATTGTGACCCTTATTCCTGCAAATACTGCAAAGTCTTCAACGAATTGCTGCTTATACAATCTCAAATTCAGATGGATAAAAGGACTTATTTAAAAGAGCCAGAGATTGAGCGATGGGGCACCTGCGTGCATTTTGACCTGATTGTATGCAAAGTTTCGAGCAATCCGCTACTTGAACAAACTCAAATTCAGATGGATCTCGTTGCCTTGATGATTGATGCACATTATTATTTTTTGTGACGGTCTAGATCCAGTTGAGCGACCACGAGTACGCTAAGGGACAGAATTCTTGGAGCCATATCATCCAGACTGCAATTTATCGTAGCTGTTCCCATAATGGTTTCTTGATGGCGATACTCCACCATGTTGTAACGTTCTTTGACAGCCTCTAATATGGTGGCAACATTTTGTCTACCCACTTCAGGCATGGCTGCAGGCGCAGCTGCATCCAAGCGCCATTAATGGTGGAAACTCTTAACAGTGAGAGGGCGGCCACTTCTTAGAAAAGCAGATTATTTGATGCTGACAGGGTATTCCATTCTTGAATTACACGCAACTGAACAGGTTATGGTGGCATTGGTAGGATCTTCAGATAACTCATAGCTCAAAGCATTTTCCTAGTGCGTATATTGAAATGCGGCGCACTACAGCAAAGAAAGGGATTTTCTGTGTTTGTGCATGACTTGCATTCGCTCCTACGACAGCTAAACACCAAGATTTTCAATCTGGGCTTAAGCAGCATGAGCTACGCGAGTTTGTACATCACCCAAGTTTTTTCCGGAACACTTATGTAGCTCTTTAACATATGATGAAGCCCTTCAGCTCTCGATGATGTGACGTGGCCAAAATGCATGCAATTCCTGGTGTATGCGTAAATAAATTAATTTTTATGTGTCAGACAGGTGGTATCCGGATAGGCCAGCATGTTAGGCAGTGCAGTATATGTTGAGTGCATGCTTATCATGAGATTGATTTACACTTCCTCTGATTTCGAATAGATTACATCTGTCCGACTCTTCACGAATTTATTCCAGTCATCCCCAGGTCCAAAAAACTTACGACAATTTGCTAGAGCGTTTTTTTAAATATGTTAAACGCATAGAAGATGGGTTGAGGTGGGAAATGTTATTTCAGGGCATTCTTTAGGGCAAATTCTCGGTCTGTTGTGATTGTCTGTGGCAGTTGATCGAGAGCCCAAAGGTAGTCCGCTTCACGTTCATGCCTGATGAAAGCAATAGCAATTGGGAGGAAGTGTTGAAGCTTGTGACACCAGTGATATGGAGGATCCGGCATTATGAATCGATCACAGATATCCTTACGCTTTGGTGGTGGACTGCACCTATCTAGGTGCAGTCCGCCACCAAAGCGTATGGATGTCTGTAAAGGAGTTCCACAGATTTTTGGCTGGCATAGAATAGGTGTGAAAAGATGATGATAATCATCTTTCACACCTATAAACCCACTCTGCATGATGCAGAATGTCAAATAGAGCGTCCAGTGGTGTACGATTGCGAAGCTCTTCTGCTCGCACCGCTGGCGCTCGTTGTAGATTGTCCTTCCTATTGCTTTTGTGCTGGGATCTATTTGGCGTAGGGTTGTGACAATTTCTTTCGGCGCAATCCCAGCCTTAAGAAGTTTTTGTACTAACAAATTTTGCTCTGATTGAAAGCGTCAGGCAGTCGGATGACTACTTATGTTGTCTGAAGGTTCATGATTATGTTCCCTATGAAAAGTTCGCAGTTGCAAGCTGTTATCGCTTGGTAGACGCCCTGATAGACGAAACGGGCAATTAGTCAATCGGCTCGCAGAGTTTCGCGGCAACTCAAGTCATGTTGCTGCCCTTTGCAGGTAGGTACCACGTCGATCGCATTACAAAATAATCTTCTTTTTGTCGGAATTTAGGGTAGACACAGCATATCCTTCTGCATGAGCGAATTCGCGAGCTGCATCCGTCAGGGCCATTGTGCTGGGAAAGGATGCATTGGGTGGTGTGGTGGAAGCATTGTAGAACAGCCTGACAAGGAAGAAAGTAGAAATTGAGTGTGATATAGAGAATGTATTGTGATTGATAATAATTCGTAGGACCCGCTTGTTTACAAGTCAAAAAGAAGGATATGGAGAGTAGATCAACTTGACCCAGCCCGATTCAAAACGATGTTTTTTTATCGTGAAAAAAAATATGCGGAGCGCAATAAGTAAGGCTTCTGATTGGCTAAAACAATCCCATTTTTATGTAGGTGATACGAAATACGAGTAGTAGCCACCAGATAGAGATCTGGTGGAATTAAGGTAAGGTTCCACATTTTAAATTTTAATTAAAGTTTAGTTTTTCGTATAATCTTAATGAATTAAGTCCGATTCGCCAATCTACGCCTGAGTCTTTATAAGTCCGAGCGTCTGCTGACATAGATCCATTTCTCAAACTTTTAGGGGTGAAACGCGTAGCGTTTGATAACCTTACAAATTTGTTTGGGCTGGATCGTAGAGATCACATCCTTTTCAGGGCCCAAAGGTTCTTGTTGCAAGGCTTAAAGCCTTTCTGCAACATGAATCTTTCTATATCGGACCACTTAGCAGCATTTATGCAACTCGGTAAATTCCTGTACCTGATCAGGAGCCTAAGGCTTGCCCTCTTGTTGTCAGTGTTGAGACATATGAGGACAAGAGAGAGAAAATCTCCTTGTTTGGATCGAAACATATGGAAATGGCCATACCCCTGCCATGATCCTAACAGAACAACAAAAGTGGTGATGACAACTTCTTAGCTCGGTGGTGAAGCCTGTGAGTGAGCATCACATGTAGCACGTACACAGACGACGCATTTCCCACGCTGGATTCGCACCTATTCGCAATGAAAGTTGCCCCACACAAGTGAAGTAATTAGACCCACCACTTGTGTAACGGGGCACCTTTCAATAGTACTGATCAGTACTAGTTAACCTTACACTGATTACAATGTAGGTGAGATGCCTCGAAATTACACGTACACAAAGTTACAGAGGAAGGTTTCTATGGATCTTAGGGTCTTTAGCTTACAGGTCTAGACTAAGGCTTATCAATAGAGAATAGTAAAGCTGTATTAATGTATTTAGTTTCCTAAGTAACGATCATCTATCTACTTCTGAACGTATTATATTAATATTTAACTAAGGATGTCGCGTCCTTGCGATCCACACTATCCTTGTCTTATAATGATTGACTGGACTGATTTAGACTTAAATCAACCGATCAATAGACCTAATGTTTTATTGTATCAATTACCAAATTTGGTAATATGAGTACTATTTAAGTTAAAATTAATGAAGATATAATTTCGTATTTCTTTGTTTATTTCCTCTTATAGGAAATAATACCTATGAAACGAGACACCCCATTTCATCACCCCACCTTAACTAACAGTCACTATTGCGACTGATGTAGGGTGACCGGAAATACTATTATGTCTTTCCGTGTAATTTTGCATTATTGATTTTAATCAAAATACCGTTATTATTTGCCTTATTGATTTTGACCGAGATCAACATGGCGACAAACAAGTCTGTGCGCGTGGCCCGTGAGGCCGCAAAGCTGGCAGCTGCACGGATTAGTGCAGCTGTTAGTATTGCAAATGTTTAAGTAGACGCTAATGCGTCGACTGTGTGGAATACGTAACCTCCTACCCCAATTGAAGGTGACTGAGATATGTCATCTGATAATATAATTGCAGGTGACGGTGACAAGTCACCTGCTACACCAATTGTAGGTGACTGGACCAAGTCACCGGCACCGCCCGACTCAGTGGCTACTGTAAATGCCGCCGGATCACCTAAGGACGAGTCCGTTAAACCTTTGGTTTCTAATGTGACAACCTAAGAGGTGATGACGAGTTTGGTGGGGAGTCATCGGATGGTGACTTCGTGGGCGATGATCACTCTGGTGACTAAGTATACGTCACTAGAAACTAAGTGATCTGTAGGGAAGAGTGTTACTGGTGGTGCTAGTTTGCATACGCCAGGAAAGGAGTGATTCTAGGGATTGCTTCAAGGGCCAAGTTAACGTTAACATGCGCCATCAAGAGAGGAATCGCAAAACGTTGCGGCTCGCTCCTGAAAATAGACATAGTTTCCCCTCGAAGAATAACCTAATTCGTTGGTCTGGTATGACAACGATCGATATCACATTCCGTTATTTGACTCAGCCAGGCTTCACTGGTGAGAATGAGACGGAATTCTTTATCGGCATCGGTAGTACTCTTCTATGCGGGGGAAGGATGCAAACCTTTGCTCCAAGCTTGGACAGCCTTTGTGCTCAATATGCAAAACATAGGCCTGACAAGCTAAATGCTCTCCGTGAACGGTTCGAGAAACGGACCGTAGTCGGTGCACACTATAAGCTACAACGTTTGTCTAGACAGGCAGGAATTCCTTGCCTTTCGTGGGGGGACTCATGTCAATGCTGTTTTAAAGGGGCAGGTCATGCCTCTAAAGAAGCATGTACCCCAAAGCTTGAGGTAGAGAGCAAAGAAATATTCCCTTAAAGATTCTCATTTGAGGACGCTCATCTAACAAGATGCATCAAGGGATTGAGAACCTTCAATACTATTACGAGCGCGGGAAACGTTCGTTCTTGATGGACTCTCTGTCGAGGCGGATGTTCTCATCGTACTGCAAGACGAGACCCGTCCAACATCAGTTGGGAACGAGGTTCCTAACTATCATGCGAGGGTGGATACCCTCGCCAACGAACGAGATGACTCGTTCGAACCCCCTTTACCTCACGGCGGTTCAAGAAGCTTTCAACATGAAAATGCTTCTCATCACTCGAATTTGTCAACGGATGTGGAGGGGGGGGAATCGGGATCGACTCATTTGACGAGCCCGAATCAACATCGTGATTGGACCACTCCTCTTATTATCTAAAGGAGGATCTTGATCACGAGCGAGCCCATCGCAGCGAGTTAGCGGTGACTGTCGACAATGTGTTTCGTGACCATATGAAAAATTGTGCGCAGGTTGCGACTGAACAAATGGCGAACAAGAGGACATGTCAGTCCCTTCAAAACGAGCTGGTGACAGCTCGTCAGAAGATCTCTTCCTTGAAGGAAAGAGTGGATCGTCTGGTTCAAGAGAATCAGACTATGTTCCGAGACAACAAGGCTTTGGCTCGAAACCATCAGGCTTTGGCGATGCCCTCGACCGTTCCGGTGTAACCCGGAATTGGAAGAAGCCTCGTACCCATAGATACCCAACATAAAACGTAGGATGCGCGCACGCATACCACGAGGCAGCGATGTAGAACACAAAACGGCCCAATATACCTGGGCAGTAATTTATCACTGCCTTCATCACGACATGTTTCAGAAGGTCAACCGTAGACAGTACGACTGGGTTATTAGAATTAATTGATGGTATGTTGTCTTCCGTTTCTGTTGGTCCACCGCATCAGCGATGGACTCCTGTACAAGACGGACCCATGCTTCTCAAGCCAAAAAAAATTACCTGCTATCTCTTTTTTTGTTTTCAGTGCGACCGGCTCGCACTGCGGTATTTAAATCTATTCGTTATTAAGAGTATTATCGTTCTCATTAATAATTTTCTTTTTGATGTTAAGTCTTTCAGCATCGTTATTAAAGTCAGTAATAACATTATTGTTATTACTGAGTTTGTCCACCTCAATGTAAATTAAATCAACATTAGTATCTTTCGCATTGACCTTAGTGCTAATGCGTGATGAGCAAGAGCTAAACTTTTTTTTTGCTCGAGCGAGTCCTTGTATTCCCTAGATAGTTCCATGCGAGTTGCCTATGGATTAAGGCACTCGACATTAGATCGAGCTCAAACCGGGCTCGAAGTACTGTGTCAGTGAAGCAGTGGCCACTGCCACGTGAAGAAGTACTTGCGATCGATAAATTCTTTACCGGTCGCGTAAAAGCGGGCCATGAAAGGAGGTCAACCTCCCCACATAGCTCTCCAACCTTCTGTGTGCCGAAGGCGACAGGAGGGTGGCGGATAGTGCACGCATTTAATAAACTGAATGCTGCAACGGTACCGGCTCAAACGCCGATACCTAGAAAAGACGTAATCATAGATGGTATGTCTAAGAGTACCATCTTTCCGTCTATGGATCTGATGGATGAATTTTATCAGATCCTTATGCGTGAACAAGACATCCCGTACACAGCAGTGAGCACTCCCAGTGGGATGCTTTGGAAAAAGCTATTAATGCCACAGGAGCTTAGTAACGCTCCTGCAACTTTCAACAGATGCGTAACGAATCCGTTGAGTCCGGTGCAAAAATTCGCACCGAGTTATTTTGACGATTTTTTCGTCCATAGTCAGACAATTGACAGAAAGGCGGACGTGGAAGTTCATAAAAATCACGTTCGTCAGATTTTTACATTTATGCAAAAGCACATGTTGCACGCAAATCTCGAGAAGTGTATATTCGCTGCAAGCGAAATACCACTTCTTGGGTGCATCGTCGGTAAACACGGCGTGCGCCTGATCTCGAAAAGATCAAGGCAATTACCGACTGGCCAGTTCCAGTCGATGTCAAGGGACTTAAAAAGTTCCTTGGACTAGCGGCGTACTTGCACAAGTACTCTCGCAATAATGCAGAGATGACAGTACATCTCTCTCGTCTCTTGAAATAAGACGAGAAATAGTATGGAACGCGAATTGTCAGCGTTCCTTTAAAAGGTATCAAGCAAAGCTTGATTCAATCCCCCATCTTGGCGATTGCAGATCAAGACAGACCATTTCATGTGGTCTGTGACGCCAGCGATTTCGCAATCGGCTGTGCGTTAATGCAATACGATACAGACGGCGCGGAGCGCGTGTCTGTTACTAATCGCGTCAGCTGCAACCAGCTGAACGCAACTACGCAGTGCATGACAAGGAACTCATTGCCATGATAAATGTGCACTGGCTAAGTTTAGGGTCTATCTATGAGGAGATAGACCGTTCATCGTATATACGGACCATGCGTCATTACGCACGGCCGTAAAGAGCCCACACCTCTCGCAAAGAATGGCGATGTGGCTATCCTTTTCGCGGATTTTAATTTCTCCGTGGAATATAAACCAGGACAACTTAATGTCGTCGCTGATGCGTTTCACGCCGACCCAATTTCGAGCCGGCTGTGCATTCCAACAGTGGTAATAATCCCACTGTTGCAACACTCATTTTAAATGTTCCGTCATCAACCTTATTTGATGACGTAAAGAGAGCCTACGCAGAAGATAAGGTCCTTTTGCGTTTAATGAATCATCTGATGAATCCATTCGATAAATCTTCTAAAGCTTTACCGGCTTTATTTCGATCGTCATCCGATCGATACACAACACGTAACGGCTTATTGTATTACACAGCCGTTACCGGCGACACTCCACGTGTCGTCGTCCCAACTCACAATGATTTGCGCTTGCGCATCATGTATGAGTGTCACGATGCACCAACAAGTGGGCATCGTGGACGTGAGAAGACTTACTTCACAGTAAAGTCGCGACTTTTACTGCCGCCAGTATCCGTTCGAGCGCAAGTACATTCGTGCTTGCGAGGTATGTCAACGGGTGAAGCCTAGCCCTTCATTCCCGTGGACCTCTTCAACCTCTACCACTTCCGGCAGTGTTGGTAGTCCGTATCAATGGACTTCGTCTTCGGATTCCCAGAGACGACCACAAAAACAATGAAGTCCTTGTTTTCGTAGACAGATTCGGCAAGATGGTACATCATGCTGCGGTACCAGAGTCGATTACGGCTCCGGGCTGTGCCCGTGTCTTTATCGACACGGTATTCAAACTCCATGGGTTACCCCGTGAATTGATCTCGGATAGAGATCCACGGTTTACGGCGGAGTTCTGCCAATCCGTGTTCCGATCTCTCGGAACACGGCTGACTATGTCGACATCCGATCACCTAAACGGATGGTGAAAAAGAACGCGTAAATTGCGTCCTCGAAGAGATACTTCGAGGTTACGTCCAATCGTATCCGAATTGGAGCGAGTTCTCACGGATGGTCGAATTTGCCATCAATAATTCGGTGCATGCATCTACAACGCATACACCATTCTTCGTGAATGGTTTACGCCATCCACGTATACACACCTAATTCGAGGAATCCTCTAGTATAAGGGGGGGTGGATTCGGACGAGCAAAACCATTCTGGCTCATGCTCATCACGTGTTGAAGTTAACAACGACCCGAATGATGTCGATGTCGAAGCAGTCGACATCGAAGATGAGCATGGCAGTGCGCACAAAGCGCACTGAGAAAGACAAAACAAATGAGTCAGCAGAGGAATTTCTGCTGACTCGACAATCAGTAATCCGTTTCGTTCAGGATTCCATTGCTAACGAAGTGGACCGTCAGAAACGGAACGCAGACAAACATGGAAGAGCATACGTTCTTCCATTTAAAGTTTATGACCTAGTACTACTCTCTACGGTGAACTTACCTAAGCGCGTAGTCACTAATGTGGGTAGCAGTAAACTACTACCCAAGTTCATTGGGCCATTCCGTGTACTGCATCGCAGAGGCAATGCGTACACAATAGAATTGCCGCGTAGGATGCGATCGCATTCTACGTTTGACGTTGGTCGGCTCCGCCTGTACCATCAGAACGCGGTTTCTTCCGAGGAAGGATCTGACCACACTTTTCAAGAATCCCTAAAAGATTCTTGTGTTCACGAACCAGATTCTCATGCTGAATCTGGAGATTCTCATAGGTTGGAAGATCCTCGGAACCGCGATGAGCTGACGACAGCTCATCACGAAGAGCGTGATTCCGTTCGTTCTCCAACATGGAGTACGCACTCTTCGAACGGTCTTCCAACCGCTCGATATGATGAGCCAGCATAGAGCAAATTTTAAACTTGAAGAAGGCTTGGAAGTTGCGTCTGCTCTAACGAGCGACGATAACCGCGCTCGTGGTCCAGTCCTTCCTCCAAATCATGGAGGAAGCGATCGAGTTTGTCGATCTTCGACTCTAAATCCGACACATGGGTCGGATCTAAATTTTCCCACTCCGCCACAAACATAGGTGGATTCCTACGGTGGCCAACGTTTCCTTGTGGAACGTATCCAAAACCACCGTGATGTGAAGGGGTAGCGAAAGAGTTATCTTGTTTGCTGGCGCGTTTATTCACCTTCACATGACGCTGGGAGCCTCGTTCCCAGCTGATTGTTGATGTTAAAGGGCCTATTCCGTCAGTATGACGAGACTCATTCGATGGATCAAAGGATCCATCGGGAAACAGCGCCCCTGGCGCCTGTAAATCGATTGCAGAACGTCAATCGCATCGCGCATCTCTATAGAGCGAAGAAAGGGAAAAAACTCGCTTCGTGTTGTCAAGACAACGCGAACAGGGATCACCCCACGTGAGGCATGGAAGTTCAGCCTCACGTAACACCCGATGCAATTTATACCTTGCACCGGTTGGAATTCGTCTCTCAAACTTAACGCGAATCGCGTTAAGTCTTTGAAGTTAGGCTTCCCGTCCAACGTCTTTGACATTGCGAATAAACGCGCTCCAGGCTTGCATAAGCGAGAATTTATATCGCGTATTGTTGCCACTATACCATCGATGCTGAAAAGCATCGAGATAAAAATCTTCCTCAGCGCGAAAGTTCTTCGCGCTGGGACCAAGGCCATGTAGCTTTGTCGCAATAAGTAAGGGATATTTATTGTGAGGAGTAGTCTCTCCAGACAAGCTATTAATTAGCTGCTCAGGCAAAAGCCACAGCTTCTTGTCAGGGGAAAGACGAGACATTTTATTGTCTACGCTCCCCTGAGTGTTACCCACTGAAGAAGGGGTACCGAAAGAACTTTTAAAATGATTGCTTACGCCATCGTCATCGCCACGCACAGAAATATGTGCGGGTGACGACACAGGAGACTGTGCTGGCGATGAGGAATCATCCTCATCGTCGGAACCGAACATGCTGTAGCAAATGGTACCAGCACGTCTTCTCGAATGAGCCCCCTCATTCAGAGTCTCATAGTCAGCCGCCTGACGATGATCAGGCGACTGTTCTATTCCCCCCGAGTCGGCCATTTTGTCCGACTCGCATTCGTAGTCGACCTCCAAGAGAGGTCGCATTCACGTGGTGTATCACCACATGCACCCGCAACATTTAGAGTTGCGGGAGAAGATGACACTACGGCAGACGGAACGTCTGCCGCAAGAGACAATAATGTTCGCCCGTGGCTGCATAGACCGCAGCCGAAGGCGCCGCACTATTCGCATACCGCATGGACTTGTTAACCAGGCGATAGAATTAATAATGATGATTCAGACCAATCCACATCGTTTTTTATAAAGTGGTCTTATAGTGACCACTCTTTCCAATCAGAGTGATTGTCGTTTAAGGGAGGGGTGATGTAACGGGGTGTATCGTTACATGAAATTAACACCCAAAGGTTGTAAATTAATATCTTATCAAAAAGGTAAAAATATTTGAAAAATATTACTTTACATAGTAATATTCGAAAAGCTTATCCATTGGTAGATATAGACCATTATATCTACTTTCTCCGCTGTCCAGTCAGCGCTGGACGCGCGCAAAGAGAAAGACAGATAAGACTTTTAGGACATATTTTGTATTTGCTTATATTTAAGTTAGTATTAAGTAGATAGACAAGAAAAACTTAATTATCTTAATACAGTTTTCATTTATACCCTCTTTAAAGCAAGTGTTTTAAAGAGAAGACTTCCTCTGCACGTACTGTACGTGAAGTGACGTAAGGCACCACTTGCACTTAGGCAGTGCGAAATGGACTTGTACTGAAACAGTACAAGTCGGTAGTGCCCTGTACCTTTAACGCTTTGTTTGGGCCTGAACCGATATATCATATCCTGTTTCCAGGGCCCAGATGTAATAGGGCACACTTCGGTCGGTAAACCGTTGTTGTGGTATGTTTACTTTATGGGTAAAATACCCTTTTGTTCTATTTAAATCGTTAATCATTAATCACATTTATTATGGGTAGCATAAGTGACAGCCGCCAGATATTAATCTGGCGGCCGAAATCTATCTAATTCAGCTAAAGCAAGGTTTTAGATTTAAAAAAAGTATATAAATTTCAGTTTTTCTTTTGATATTAAAGCGTCTAGTGCCTTACTAAGGCTTGCGCATTGATCTGTGATAGATAAAAGCCTTTTTAAGGTAATCCTCTCCGGCACTAGTTGCCAATTGGTTCTACAAAATCCAGAATCCCTTAAACTAGGATTCGTTAAGCTCTACGAGCTTGTACAGCTCAATGAGTTGTTGAACCTATTACTTCTATACAACTAAGTGACTTTTCTGAGTCTATAAGTCTTCCTCTGAATTATGCAGCAAGGTAGCTCCACCACATGGTAGCGTCATGGAATTGGCACTCGTCCAGCACGTCCATAAACGGCGCTTTTCCACGTGGGATTCACTAAATTAGCAAATGACCAGCATGTATGCACCGCCTGATCCGGCTTTTCGCATACGATTACGGCTTATAGCGACTCGTCAAAGGGATTCTGTCCAGAAATTAAGAACTCTCATTGCCGCTATGCACCAAGACCCGGTGCAAGAAGCAATTATAGTAACAGTCTTTATGGGGGTCTCAATGAGGGCGTTGCCCGGAAGGAATTATTCCGATCCCATCCTGCTACTTACGACAAGGCAGTTGCCATAGCGCTACCCACTGAGCTCGACTATTACTTCGTTCGTGCTAGCACGCCCGTTTACCGTGCAAGCTCTTCGAGCACATGGGTATCGTCTAATAGACCGGAACCCATGGATCTAAGCCTCGCTGAGGAGAAAGAAGAAGATTTTCAAGCTATAGAACAGCAGAGAAACATCCGCAGATGGCATATGTGTGGAAGCACGAAACACTTATTACGCCCAACTTGTCCCTTACACAACGCGCGTAAAGCCCGAAAGAGCAACAATCCCGACCTACACAAGAATTCTGGTACGGTGCGGGAAAACGTAGATACCCTTTAGGGGTGAGGCGTCCTACTGGGGAATACCTAGGCGCTATTGAACCTCTGGGAGGTGAGAGTAATCAGGAACTAGCCGCAATTAGCTCTGTGCGAAAGGGCACGGAGCGTGAGTACAAGCCTGGCTTATTAGTCGCTGAGGTGACAGTAAAGGGCTTTGATATGTCATGGTCAATTTTAATTTACTCAGGGGCGTCGTGCAGTAATGCTTGACGTCTTTCCCTTGATCTGAATTAGCGATATGCTGAGGCGCTTAAAGTGCATGAAGGTGACATAATCATGCGAGCGGGACTCGTGTCACTGTTCCTAAAGTTCCGTTGAACTTAAGTATTAAGTTTCTGGACTATGACGCTGTCTCGTCCTTGATTTGAATTCAAGATATGATCTTATCCTTGGTATGGCCTGGCTTCAACACCATTATTTAATGGATCGATTGCAGATCCAAGACCTTACGCGCAACGCGCAACGTTTCTAGCAAAGTTTTGGAGAGTTAGGAACCCACCTTTGCTAAGCAACAAAAGCGCCATTGGTAAGAATCACTTACCGAATCTGTCACTGTGCTAGACATTGGAATGTTTGAGTACATTTACTACAATGATGAAAACATTAATCTTGAGCCCGGCTCAGGAGAAGGGGGTGGAACGGCACATACTCCGTCGTGACACTCGTTGCGATAACGAATCACTGAATGCCGAAATCATTGTAGGCCTAGGGCTGAGTCATTAAGGGTGTAATATCCCTGAGACACGTGGAGAGGCACGTCTAACTCCACCGAGTGTGGTCGGTCGAGATCGTGACACTATTGGCAAGCTGCCAGGGCATTTCAGGTCAAACCCTTCTAATGCACCTGAAGTAAAACGTAAATTATCACTGGACAAGTATCTGAGTTACATAGCTCCTCGTCGAATGTCAGATTGGACACCAATCTAACACAGAGCCAATAAATGTTGGAAAACTTGGGAACGTGGATGTCCGGCCTCTTAGAGGCGTATTGTCTCGACTCTGAGACAGCAGAGACGCGAAGTGTAACAAGGCACCTTTTGCTAGTACTGATAACAGTAGTCAACCTAAACTGATTACAGTGAAGGTGAGGTGCCTCAACTACTTCACGTACACGATGTGGAGAGAAAGGATCTAAGTAGCCTAAGCTACTAAAGGCAAACTCTAAGGCTTTGAAATAAAGAAAAGGTAGAACTGTATTAATACATTAAGTTCTACGTAACGATTCTCTATCTACTACTGACTTGATAGTATTAGGAGCTAAGTATGTATGGCGCCTACTTGCGCACTGCACAATCGTGTCTTGTGACGATTGGCGGGGTTAGTTCAAACTTAAAAGATCTGATGTCTTATTGCGTCAAAATAACCAAATTTGATAATATTGAAACTATTAAGTCAAAATCAAAGATAATAATTGTACTTATTTAATTATTTCCTTTCATAGAAAACAACATTAACTATTCCTCTTATAGAAAATAATATTTATTTAACGGGATACCTCGTGACATCACCCCCCTTCTTAATCAACAGTCAAAATAGTGACTGATGTGGAGTTACAGAGAAATACTATTACGTCTTTCCCTGTAAGTTTTTGCATTATTGATTTCTTATCCAAAAACTCCATTTTTTATTGTATGATTGCGCAAGTTAACGATACCCGTGCGCGTCGTCTCTGACAGCAAACCTGGCACCTGCACGACTCAGTGAATCTGTTGCGATGCAAATGTTTCAGGTGACTCCTATGCGTCGACTGCTGGGATAAAGTTACCTCCTACTCCAATTGGATGTGAATGATATATGTCACCTGCTATTACAGTTGCGGGTGGCAGCGAGAAGTTACCTGCTACTCCCATTGTAGGTGACTGGGCCGAGTCGGCGTCATAGTCCGACTCAATGGCAATTGTTAAGGCCGCCGGATCAACTGGGGCCATGCCCGTTAAACCTACGGGTTCAAACGTGACAACCAAATTGGTAATGATGAGGTTGTTTAACACTTCGTCAGACCCTTTTGGTGAGTCATCTTGTGGTGACTCCATTACGACGATAATTGGTGATGTCAGAATGCATCACCAGGAGCGAAGTGGTCGTAAAGGTCACTTCAGTAAGCTGCGACTGGTGGTGCTAGTATGCATTACCAGGGACGGAGTGATTCGAAGGATCACTCCGCGAGTAATGTTAGCGTCTATCTGAATATGAGCCAATGGGAGAGGGAGAGCAATGTTTTGTGGTTTGCTTCCGAAAAGATGTCGTTGCCCGCTAAGGGCAACCTAACTCGTTGGTCTGGTATGACCAACGCTGGATAACATATTCCGTTATTCGACTCATCCAGGCTTCACAAAACTGACGTCTTTTGACAACGATTGCATTTTTGTAATCGTTTGTAACTTGAAGAGCGAGGTTTCTCGCTCTCTGCATACGAGAGATCCACGGGTTTTGGACCTCCGTCTTCTTATCGTCTCGGTGGACGATATGCACCCGAGTGGACGACACCTGTTTCGGGCTCAAGTCCTCCTATTCCGCTACAGAGATCGCTTCGCCAAGCGACTCAAGATCATGCCGGAACAGGTGAGTTTTGATAGGACAGTCTACAATACCTTTAATAAACACAGTTGCCTGTGTTTGTTCATCAATTCGATGACTCAAAATACAGGTACCAGGTATCGTATATGCTGGGCATAAGAGTGAAGGTCACGCTTCTCCCGCTTCAAATCCAGGAGCTCGGCTGTATCCCTGAAATCGGCACGTGGCGGCTCAAAGGTTTGCCTTAGTCGGATCTTAAAGACATCATAGGACCCAAAACCCAACGGGCCGTGGAGCTTGAGCCCTAAAGCCCGAGATTTGACACGTCCGGCTAAGTTGTACAATGCCAATTTCACTTTCTTCGCATCATCATTGATGCGGCGAGCTTAAATGGCATCGTCTAATTCGACCTACCATCATAAAAGGCCGCACGTTGTTTATCTGTGTTCAGAGTGAGCATTATGGCGCCAACGGCTACCCCCGCTTACGACCGAACTGATTCGCTCGATCGCTCTCCATTCAAGGTCACTCAAATGAGTAAACCCTTCACGCGTGGCGTGATAGCCTTCTTATGGGGCTGGAAAGCTCCCTCCTTCATCATTCAACATGTACATGTTGGATGGAGCGTGCGTAGGCCGTTGAACGGACTACGAAGTGCTACCAGGCCAGATGTAACGGAGCACCTTTCACTAGTACTGATAAGTACTAGTTAACCTTACACTGATTACAGTGTAGGTGAGGTGCCTCGAATCTTCACGTACACAAGAGTACAGAGGACGTTTGTAAAGCTAAAAGTCTTTAGCTTTAAGGTATAGACTAAGGCTTTATCATAAAGAAAATGTAAAATTGTATTATCATATTAAGTTCGTACGTAACAACCTTCTATCTACTCCCGACTTAATTTAATTAGGAGCTAATTATGTATGGCGCCTACGTGCGCACCGCAAAAATCGTGTCTTGTGACGATTGGCGGAGTTGATTTAAACTTGAATCAACCAATCAATTGAACTGATGTCTTATTGGGTCAATTTTACCAAATTTGATTAATAGGCATCATTAAGTCAAAATTAATGAAGTTAATAATTTTGTGCTTCTTTAGTTATTTCCTCTCATAGGTTAAAAATTAAGTATTCTTATTATTACGAAAAAAATATGCATGTAACGAGACACTCCATTACACGAAGCATCTATAACATCACAACGTGATACGAGCGAGCAGCAGCATATGCTCGTTAATGGTTTGACCGTGAGAGAACTTAGCCTTGAGGCAATCCCTTCGTTACATGCTCTTTTAAGCTAGACGAAATGTCTATTGATGAGTTCGGCCGAGCCTTAAAGGCTGGTAACTTAACTAAGATGGTGGTTATTCGACCGAACATTGAGTTAAACTCATCATCGCTTCTGGATGAAGCCGTCCCGGAGGGCACAAAGTAAATCACCGACACTTAAAGATCCAACAGATCCATCTGTTTCCTTAGTGAGGGATTTCAAGATGTGGTGTGTACCAATCCACCATCATTTTTACCTCCCTGTCATGAAATTGACTTGATTCCTGGAACCAAATACCGTGTCACACGACAGTGGCCTTTACCAAAAGAATAGTGTGACATCATTGACGACTTTTTCCGTGCGAAGCACGAGGCTGGAATGGTACACGAGAGTAAATATCCTAATTCGACAAACATTTTGTGTCAAAAAGCCGAATGGTAAATGGCGCATCGTACATGCATATAATAAGCTTAATGCTTCCACTATACCAGCACAAACCTCCATTCCTAAGAAGGATATTTTCTAGAGCAATATGGGGATGTAATGTGTACAGTGCACTTGACTTAGTCGATGGTTATTATCAACTACTCATGCGAGCTAGCGATGTCGCGCTTACAGCGGTTAGCACCCCAATCGATATGCAATGGGAGTGGTTGGTTTTGCCACAAGGGCACTCAAACGCCCCGGCTACATTTAATTGTCTAGTGACACAGCTGCTCCCCCTCATCGAGATTATGCACAGACTTATTTTAATGACATTTTTGACCATAGTCTTGCGGAGCAGGGTCGGTCGGATGCTTGCTGATATCAGCCCCGTAACCGTCGGAATAAGCAAGCGAATTTTTGTCTTAAGACACAAGCGCTGATAGCCAGGACAAAAAAAGAACAAGTGGAAGCCAAAGGCAGGAGTTGTATTGATTCTTACGCTGTCGGAGACCGAGTTTTGTAAGACGCTAAAACCCTACCAACAAACTTGGTTTCTGCGGACTTGAGACCAAATTGCGCCCGCGCATTGTTATACCGTTTACGGTCGTGGCCATTGAGGGCCTTGCTTACACGCTAAACCTTCCTCGCGAGCTGCGTAAGTCCACGTTGGCTTGCTTTATCCATATCGGGACCTTTCACGCGTGGACTTATATACGCTTGTGCCGAGACAAGCGGCCGTGCCGCAGCTTGCTGCATCCTCATCAGGATCTCCAGCTGGCCCTTCAAACGAGGTTGTTGATGTTCCAATGTTATAAGACAGATTTAGACCCCGGTGGGGCTTCGGTGACCTCAATGAGGAAATTTCCGATTGTCCCATTTCCAAATGAATCAAAAGCGAATTCAATGCTTCGTTTGAGAACTGGGTACACCGGGCCCGCTGCCATCGCAACATCTCGTGTCTGCGAGAGTCTGCGGACGTGGCTGCTGTTCGCTTGAAACGGAAGCTTCACTTCGATTTCGCCACGTGGAAACTTCACAATATACCAATTTTGGACATTGCGACGACGTCGCTTTAGGAGCTTCTTCACGTGAAACTAAAGGTTCCCTCGCCTATCGAGCAACGCAAGAGGGGGCCAAAATCTCGGTGATAGCATTTGATGCTTTAAAGCACGAGGTGCAACTTCTTCGCGGGGGCTTTGCTCAGATGGAGGGCTCTTTTGACGCCAAATGCGTCAAATACTTTCATCGCGTCAATACCTTGCGTGAAAGGTATCGCTCGTGAAGAGCGTCGCAAGCAGCGAGATACTTCGGCGTCTCGCCTTAGGTCCGGAGGTCCAGATGGCCAAGCTGCGACCCGAACCTCTTAAAGGCCTTCTTTCACACTAAGTGGAGTGAATCGATATTCACTGTGAGCTTTTGCTTTCGCAAGGTCGCAGCTTGACAAAGAGCTCTAAGGATTGCCTGCTTTTTCTCCATCAAGCGAATACGGAGCTATGTTCGACTCAGGGTTCGGTGTCCTGCGCAATGTAGCTAAAGCATCCGCGGCACCACGTTCTAGAGACAGATTTGGGGCCCGACGAGATTTGTTCCACATGACGAGGCGTGTAGGAGCCGCGCTCCTTTTCCCCGTCCTCCGATTGAATGTGAGTTTCATAGTCCACCATCATCTTATCGTTAAGGATGGAGCTAAAAGTCTGGAACTCACGCTTAGTTATCATCAGACATAGGAATGCAAAATACAA
Source organism: Bremia lactucae (assembly GCF_004359215.1). Taxonomy (NCBI): domain Eukaryota; phylum Oomycota; class Peronosporomycetes; order Peronosporales; family Peronosporaceae; genus Bremia; species Bremia lactucae. The sequence continues at coordinate 2,409,514 of NC_090617.1, forward strand.
CCGAAGGTTGGCTGTTTATATTCCAACCTTAAAGAGGAAATGAAGCGAATGTTGTCGCTCAATGCCAACAGTCTGATGGGGGAGGGTGTAATGAGGCACATTTCCGTTGGTGAACCGTTGTTGTGGTACATTTACTCTGTGGGTTAAATACTCAGGTTCTGTTTAAAATAGTTAATCACTACAAGCCCATTTATTATGGGTAACATATCTGGCGGCCGAAATCAATTCTATTTTTATGTAAGGTTTTAGATACTAATATATAACAAGTTCAGTCCCCCTTTGATCTTACGGCGTTTAACGCCTTCCTAAGGCTTTCTCATTGATCTACGAGTGAAAGAAACCTTTCTAAAGGAATGTACTTCTGGGCATTAATTGCCATTTAATTCTACGAACCCCTGAACCCCTTGAACTAGGATTCGTTTAGCTCCACGAGCTTGTACAACTTATGAGTTGTTAAACCTATTAGTTCTATAGAACTAAGTGACTCTCTGAGTCCATAAGTCTTCCTCTGGCTTAAAGAGCAAGGTAGCTCCGCTACACCAGAGGTTCTTGGTGTAAGGCTGCAAGCCTAATTGCATTATGCGTCCACTCTTATCGGACAGGTCCATGACCACTGAGTAGCATTTATGCTAACTTGGTACATGCCATGATCCAAACATAGCAACAACGAGTGGCACTAGCTATCTCTAAGCTCGATGGTATCTATAACGTCTATAGACGTCGCAGTTCCCAGGTGAGATACGCTGAGATAGCAATTGATTCGCGTATTTGCACCACCTAATCAGTTTTTTCGCATACGATCGCGATTCATATCTGCTTGTCGGGGTAAAGGGGCCCTAGAGGACTATGGTTAGAACTTGAGAAGTCTTGTTGCTGCTACCCATTACATGGGATGGTTTTTATTAATCATTTCATGAAAGGTCCTAATACAGCCGTGACCGCGCGGAAGTTTTGATCGCACCCATGAACTCATCCTTGGTATGGCCTGGCTTGCAAGCCATGAGCCATGGATTCATTGAAAGTTTAAGACCTTGGGCGCAATACGCGATGTTTCTAGCGAAGCTTTGGAGAGTCATGAGTCCACCTTTACTAGGAAACAAAAGCGATATTGCGAGCCAATCACAGAGTCTGTCAGCATGCTGGACATTGGAATGTCTGAGCTGAATAACTTCAACAATAAAAATATGAATTTTTCGCATGGCTCAATAATTGTTAGTGAAACTGTACTAACTCCGTTGAGTGATACTCATTATGTTAATGAATCACTAATTGCTGAAAGCATTGTGGGCATAGGCTGGAGTCATCAAGGGTAGATGCACGTAGAGTAAACGACTATCTAGCTAGATTATGGAATATAAAACTTACCACTTTTTTTAGACCAAAAACCTAAACCTAACGCCCTTGCCGTTTTTGCTCTCTGCGGTGATGGAGCCGCCGTGGGCTTCTATTGCAGCTTTGCATAGGGCTAGGCCTATGCCGCGGCCTTCTGCTTTTGATACGGTATTTGAACCCATCTTGAATGGGGTGAAGATGTCGTATAATTCTCCGTGCGGGATGCCTATTCCGTCGTCTTCGATCACGAACTCTACGAAATTCGAAAAAAGTAAAACAAGTTTCTGGAATCGAACTGAATTGGGAAATAAAACTAAGTGAAAAAGGAGGTGAAATTCACCTGAGCGAGATTGGTCAAGATGGCACCAAACTGTGTGTCAGTTGCGATACTATTGGCAATACGCCAATGCATTCCGTGTCAAACGCGCTTGCCACATGTGGTGTGACACATTAATGGTCCATTGATGATGGGTTTGAGTTACGTAACTCCTCATCGGATGTTGGTTTGGACGTCGGCTCTTGTATAGAGCAAACTACGGTTATAGAATCTGTTAAACTTGCGAACATGAATGTTCCGCCTTAATGAGGTTTACTGGCTCGACATCGAAATAGCAGACAAAATTCTGGTACTGCGAGACGCAAAGCGTCTATTATGTCACAGAATAATATTCGTCAATAGTGAGATTGGTAACGTTGAGGTGATGTCAGCCTTGAGGCAATCCCATCGTTGCATGCTCGTTTAGAGCTAGACGAATTTCTGTAAATGAGTTCGGTGAGGCCTATAAAGCTGGTGATTTATCGGAGATGGTCGTCATTCGACCAGATACTGAGTTGAACTCATCAACGCTTCTGGATGAAGCCGTCATTGAGGATACAAAGGCTGCAGTTAGTGCGCGACTGAATTATCGATCGTCCAATATCCTTCTGATCCATTCTTTTATTTGATTAAGGAATTTCAAGACGTAGGGTGTCACAAACCTCAGTGTATTTTACCTTCTAATAGAGGTGTACGCCATAAACTGGCTTGGTCCCTGGAAGCGAATACTGTGTCACTACAGTGGCTTTTACCAAAGGACCACTGTGTTGTAATTGTCGATCTTTCCGTCCTAAGCACAATTGCATCTGCAACAGTTGCAATCTTACCTGCTTCTAAAAGGAATATCACAATCAGAACAGAAGCAGTGGTTAGCTCGTCAATTTTAATGTTTAACAACTTCTAAACGTGATAGATCAATTACTTCTCGACTCCGCCTACTGCTACATGGCGAATAAAATTATGCGTCGCTCAAAGCTAAAACCCAAAGGCTTGAAATAAATTGTTTTTTCTTCTGATCAGCAAAGCTACTGCCTTACCTTTCCTTAATGAGCTTTAAGTCTTTTTTCTTATTTTAGCTTTATCGGCGGTAGTGATACCTACAAAGAGTTTAGCGACCAGGCTTGCAAAGAAATTATCACATGCAGTTTTGGCAAATGGATCTTGGTGTAAAGAGTCCTGAAACTATTTCTACAATTTTGCGAATATTCAAAAGACTTTTCAATGAGGCTAGAATGGAACGCGAGAGTAAGTATCCCCATTCGACGCCGACGTTCGTGTCGAAAAGCCAAATGGGATATGGCGCATTGTGCATGCTTAATACAAGCTTAATGCTGCTACTATACCATCACAGACACGCATGACAAGGAATGACATTGACGCTCAGCGAGTGGTGATCAGTCGAGATGTCATTTCGGCAACGGCCATTGCCTGGTCACACAATACTTGGTGCCAGGTTTGATATCTATCTCGTGCCCGATGCCCGTATCTGCTGTATTCATATTTCAGCGTCAGAGGTGAAATTTTTGGATCGCTGGAAGATGAGCTTAGGCGAAAGCATTTACCAAGGATGTTTTCATTAATCAAGAACGAAAGTTAGGGGATCGAAGATATTATTCTACAGTGTTCTGTAGAATAATATGGTGGCTTGTATCATGTAAAGTGTGCTCGAGTTAGTCAATGATTATTGTCGGCTGCTCATACGAGCTAGTGATATCTCGCTTACAAAAAAACAAGCGGCATGCTTTGGGAGTGGTTAGTTATGCCCTAAGGGTTTTTTTTTTCTAATGCCCAACTTCTTTGCATCGTCTCGTGACGCAACTGTTTCATCATCATCGAGGTTACGCAAATATTTATTTTTATGACAGTTTTGTCCATAGTCGTGCGGAACAGTGTCGGACGTGGAAAATCAAATTGCCATTAACTAGCAGATCCACTACATGCACACAAATATATTGTGTGGCAATGCGTCTTCTACGCTGATTGAATTCCTTTATTTAGATTCTTCGTTTGGAAGCGAGGCCTTAATGTATATCCTTCTAAGGTAAGGCCATAGTTGCTTGGCTGCTTCAGCAAAACCAGAAAGACTTGCATAAGTGGCTGGGCCTAGCTAATTACTTGCACAAGTACAGCGCAATTACGCTGATCAGACTGGCCATTACGCACTGTTTTAAGAACGATGCAGATTGGTGCTGAAGGAGCGTCAAAATGGATGCCACAAAAGCAACTAAGAATCGTCTCATTCATGCTCCACTTTGGCTCTTCCTGACCCTATTTGGCATTTCAGTGTCATCTGTGACGCATCTAATTATTGCCATAGGCAGCGCGCTGTTACAAACAGATGAAGATATACGAGAAAGCGTCAACGCGTTCGAGTCCAGGCAGCTAAAGCTGCAGAAAATAACAATCCAGTTCATGACAATGAGCTATTTGCTATGAAGTATGCTCATGTAAATTCCAGTACATCTGCTTGGCTTTTAGCCATTTGTGATCTATACAGATCATGCGTCTCTACGGACTGCAACTAAATCGCCTCATTTCGCCCAGAGAATGGCTCGATGGCTTCATCCTTTGCCGAATATGACCTCAAAGTGTCACGAAGCCTAAAAAGCAAAGTGCTTTAGCTGACCCGTTGTCGTGCAGACCAGGTTATGAGCACGCTCATGATACGACTGTAACATGGTCAATCACTGAGTAAATTGCTCGGATTTTGCCGTTGCTACGAGTTCTTGGATAATACGTAAGGCTATACGTGAAATGAGAATTTTAATCCAAGAAACGAAGAGCTGGCATTAGTAGGAGCAGTGCGCAGAACGTGGTTCCGAACTCGTCGAACAAGAAGTCAAGTCCGTACGAGATGGTGTTCAAGCGAAAGCCGCGACAATTTATGTTCGTGTTTATAGCTCAATACTACACGAGTAAGTGCGAGTTTATATCGAATATCAATACTGTTCTTTTATTAATTTACGCAAAGGCAGCGGGTCATGGGCTCATCATAATTTTTCATGATGAGAAACTAATTTATCGAATTCTCACCGAGGCACATGACACTGTTTTAGCGGTCATCTCGGTCGAGAAAAGACCTATGGCGCCATGAGCTGGAGTTACTGGTGGCTCAAACTTTACAAATGGGTGAACACCTATGTTCGCACATGCTGATTAAACTCTCGGCTCATGCAATTTTACCACTTGCTAGTTTGCCCGTACCCACTGGGTGGTCGGAGACTATCTGTACGTATTTTGTGTTTAACCTACCTAATATTTTGGAAGGCAACACGGGCACCGTGGTCTTTGTTGATCAATTAAGCAACATGGATCACTTAGCAGCAGTATCGAGAACATTTATGGCGGAGGTAAAGCAAAGCTGTTTAAAGATCGCGTTCTTCACCACCACGGTTTGCTAGTAGCAATTGTCTCCGATATGGACCCCCATTTCACGAGTCCTTTCTGAAAGTCGATCTTCCGAGTGCTTGCCACCAAACTGGACGTGATTATCCACAGGTCGATGGTCAGACTGAAAGTGTCAATCGCGTCATCGAAGATGTTTTCCGCAGTGTGTGGGCGGAAGCGCCAAAGCGCTGGAGCTTAAACCTTCCAGTTATTTAGAGTTGCGATAAACAACGGTTCGCATGCCTCTACAGGCTATTTTCCGTTTCATGTAAGCGATCTCCTATACCCACGCGTTTCGTTAATGCTACCACTACGTGGTTCAAGACTTACTGGGGGGTCGATCGGCTTGCTGATATAATTTCTGTTACTTTTACGAAACAGGTTCGTCAGTTTCTCGCCACGCGATTAGATGTCTTACAACATGCGCGTGATACAATGGCTGATATCCACGAAAGCAAGATACAAGCGGGTTCTAAAGGCAGAAGCTGTATTGCTTCTTATGCGGTCGGTGATCGGGTCTTGCTAAAGGCTAAACCCTACCTAAACCGTAGTATCTGCGGTCTTTTAAGACAAAATTGCGTCGAGCTCTAAAAGACCATTTACGTTCATGACCAAGAGGAGCCTTATTCATACGTTACACCTTCCACATAAGTCACGCATACGCCTAGGTTCTACGTTAGCTTGCTTAAGCCGTATCGAGATCCTTCCCATGTGGCTTGCGCGAGACGAAAGGTTGTGCCACAGATAGCGGCAAGCTCATAAAAAACTGACACTCTTAACGAGAGTTTTAACGCCCCAGAGTTGAAAAGACGGGAATGTGATCGTGTCGAGGGTATTTTCGGTTCGGGCACGGTTTTCACGAAGAAGTTGCAGCTCGTACTTCAAAGTAGCAGAAGCTTCCACCGACATTTTGGCCACATCCTGCGTTGCTCGGCGAGTAAGGGAGCCTTCAGTTCTACGTGAAGACTTCTGCAGCGACGTCGTCGCAATGGTCAATACGCGTGTCTGTTAAGTGGCTTGATTATATCTCGTCAGAAAACTCTGGGGAGTGTGAAGTACCCCCCCCCTTTCAATAAGATTGCTTCTACGCCGCACTTGAATGGATTTTGGCGTGTTGCTTTGCAAAATCAACACAAAAAAACTTTCGTTCGAGACGAATGTCGGCCCCATCAACGAGTATCTAAGAGATCAAATACTTTGAATGAGACGGGCCGAATGGACTCACCGATTAAGCGATACTTCATTTCTCGTTTCCGACTCATTCGAATATAAAACTATCTCTTTGAGGACACAGAGGCATCTTGTGCTTGATTACGCAGACGTGTCAAATCTTGACGTTGCGTCATAATCGTTGGAGTGAGGTATCACTCGTGGAGAGCCGTATCATGTTAGGCTCTTCCAGTGTACGCGCCTTTAACTTAGAGGTTCACAATGCCAAGGATTGACCCGCAACTTCTTCAAGGAAGTCTTCCACACTAAGCTATGCGGATCGATACTCACGATGAACTTTTGCTTTCGCAGGGGCCTCACCCTATTACGAACCCGCTCCTCGTTGATAATTGCTTGATCATGCTCTTCATCGAGCAAGGCTATTAATATGTTAGGCTCTATACCCGGTGTTATGCGTAATGTGGTCAGAGCATCCGCGCATGTCCTACGAACGAATTTGGAGTTCGACGAGATTTATGTACACGCCGAGGCCTCTTCGGATGGAACTCCCCAGCCTTGCCCTTAGACGGTGTGGGACTATTATAGTTTACATGCTTATCTTATCCGAAGAAGGAAATAAGGGTCGGGGACTCATGAAAATATGTCACAAAACAGAGGTATGAAGAACACAGCAGTTAAGTTAGCTGATTAGTTCATATCTCAAGATAAAATGAGAGGGGCAATTGCATCGTCTAAAACTTCATCAATGCTGCTGTATTTTCCAATTAATAGTCCAATACTGTTGCTTCTAAGCTGCAGTTACGCACTGTAACGGGGAACCTTTCACTAGTACTGGTAAGTACTAGTTGACTTTACACTGATTACAGGCGCCATACTTAGTCAGATATTAATATTATAAGGTCAGTAGTAGATAGAAGATCGTTACGTAAAAAACTACATATAATACAGTTTTAATTTTCTCTAATTCTAACTCTTTAAATTACCTTTGGTAGCTTAAGCCCCTTAGCTAGTTAGAAACGTTTCTCTGTAATCTTGTGTACGTGAAGTTTCGAGGCACCTAACCGTCAGTCTTATAACGATTGGCGGGATTGATTTAGACTTTAATCAATTAATTAATTATATTAATGTCTTATTGCATCAATATTGCCTGATTTGGTAATTTTGATATAATTAAGTCAAATAATCATTAAAGATATTTTTTTGTACTTCTTTGCTTATTTCCTTCATAGAACTCAACATTAATTATTACTCTTTATAGGAAATTACTATTATAACGGTATACACGTTATATCCCACCCCCTTTTAAACCGTCACTTTTGTGATCGATATCATATTCCGATATTCGACTCATCCAGGCTTCACAAGCCTGGATGAGATGAAATTCTTTATCGATGCCTTTTTCCGGCATCAATCGTACACTTGTAAGCGGGCAAAGGATGTCAAACCTTTGTTCCAAGCTTGGACAGCATTTGTCCAGAAGGTGCGAGGCCTGGCTTGACGTACTGGGTGTTTTCCGTAGAAAATTCGAAAACCGGACCGCAGTCGGTGCACGCTTTGAGTTGCACCGTTTGTCTATAGATGCAGAGATTCCTTGTCTCTTGCGGGGGGACTCATGCCCATGCTGTTTTAAGGGTGCAGGTCATGCGCCTAAGAAATCATATTCCCATATAGATCTTCATTGGATGAACCTCATCTCTTACGAGATGCGTCAAAAGATTGAGAATATCCAATCCTTTTACGAGCGTGGGAAGCGCTCGTTCTCTAATAAACCCTCTGTCGAGGAGAATGGGTCTCGTCGAACTGTCGTACGAGACCCGGAACGCCCACCATCAGTTGGGAACGAGGTTCCCAACTATCATGCGACGGTGGATACCCTCGTCAACTAACTAGATAACTTGTTCGAGCCCTCTTTACCTCTCGGTGGTTTGCGAGGCGTTCAACAAGAAAAAGCTTCTCACTACTCGAATCCGTCAATGGATGTGGAGAAAAAAATGGGCTCGCCTCGTTTGACTAACTCGAATCAATATCGTGATTTGGATTACACCCTTCACTATTTGAGGGAGGATTTTGATCACGAGCAATCCCGTCGCCACGAGTTAGCGGCGGTCGATAATGCTTCCCGTGACCAGTTGAGAAATTGTGCGCAGGTTGCGACTGAACAACTGGCGAACGAAAGGTCACATCAGTCTTTCAAAACGAGCTGGTGACAGATCTCTTCCTTGGAGGAAATAGTGGATCGTCTGGTTCAAAAAAATTAGACTTTGTTTCGAGACAATGAGGCTTTGGCTCGGTACCATCCGAGTTTGGCGGATACCCTAGACCGTTCCGGTGTAAAATGGAATCGGAAGAAACCTCGTACTGATGGTACGGGCGGAGACGCCCAACATAAAACGTAAGATGCTTGCGCATTCTATGAGGCAGCTCGATCACCTTGGCGATGTAGTACACGAAACGGGCCGATATACCTGAGCATTATTTTATCACTGCCTGCATCCGTCACTACAAGTTTTGATATGATTACCGTGGACAGTAGGAGTAGGTCATTAACATTAAATAAAAGGATATTTGCTCTTGCAATTTTGTCAGAGTTTCGTTTCTGTCGATCCACGGCATTAGCGATGGAATTAGGTACGTAACGGACCACTGCATCTCTAACCAGCAGGAAATTACCTGCTGACTCGGTTTTATTTGTTTTTAGTGCGACCGGTTCGCACTGCGGAGATGTCAATCTCCTCTCTAGTTAAAGTATCAGTGTTCATACTGATTTTGTCCAATTCATTGTAGATTAAATCAACATTGGTATCCTTCGTATTGACCTTACGGCCAATTCGTGATTAGCAAGAGCTAAGAAGTTCTTTGCTTGAGCAAGTCCCGCCCGCCCCCGAATAAGTACTTGCAAACAAGGTGGGTATACATGGATTGCGTAAGCCTTTCACGAAAAAAGGTGTTTGCCTTGTAGAAGCATGCGCTGATTACCATCGGTAAGAACTTGTTCCAACTCTTAAAAGAGTGGACGCATCAGTGAAGTATCTCTATAAGGATACGGTTTGCACGCTCCGTCCGACCATCTGTTTCAGGATGATCAGAAGTTGACATTTTCAGCTGTATTCCAAGTGATTTGAACACGGTTTGCCAACATTCCGCCGTAAATAGGGTCATGATCAGAGATCAGTTCGCGGGGTAACCCATGAATTCGAAATATCGTGTCAACAAAAACATGAGCACAGCCTTTGGCTGTAATCGACTCCGGGCTGCAGCAAGATATACCATTTTGATGAAACGATCAACAAAAACAAGAATACCATTATTCTTATGTTCGTCGTCGAGAAAATCGAAGACAAAGTCCATATATACAGACTGCCAACACTCTGCCAGAACAGGCAGAAGTTGTAACGGAGCACGGGATGAAGCGCTAGGCTTCACCTGTTGACAAACTTTGCAAGCAAGTATGTACTTGCGGATGAACTCATATTAGCGTGGCCAGCAGAAGTCGCGACTTATCGTGAGAAAAGTCTTCTCACGTCCGCGATGATTACTTATTGGTGCATCGTGGCACTCATACATGATGCGTGAACGCAAATCATTATGGGTGGGGATGACGACACGAGGTGTGTCGCCAGCAACGGCTGTGTAATACAGTAAACCATTGCGTGTTGTGTATCGATCTATTAAGGATCTATACAATTTCGACAATCGTTTTAAGGATAATTGGAATAAATTTCAGGTAACACATCAATTTGTTAAGAGCTTTATCTTCTTGATAAGCTCTTGTAGCGTCGTCGAGTATTGCTGACGACGGAACACTTGCTGTTGGAACAGTGGCCTTATGCTCACTGTTTGTCGGCTCAAAATCAGGCCGGCGCGGAAGGGCATCAGCGACAACGTTAAGTCGTCCTGGATTATACTTCACGGAGAAGTTATACTCCGCCAAGAAAGACAGCCATCTCGCCATTACTTGCGTAAGGTGTTTACTGTTTACGGCTGTGCGTAAAGACGCATGGTCCGAATAGACAATGAACGGTCTATCTCCCAAGAGATAGAGCCAGTGCGTATTTCATGGCATAGAGTTCCTTGTCACGCACTGGATAGTTGCGTTGGCTAGTTGTAGCTGATGCGATTGACAACAGACGGCGCGCTCTCTGCCGTCTGCGTCGTATTGCATTAACGCACAGCCGATTGCAAAATCGCTGGCGTCACAGACCACATGAAATGGTCGGTCTTTGTCAGCAATCGATAGAATTAGCGATTTCTTCAAGCTTTGCTTGTTACCCTCAAAGGAACGCTGACAATCAGCGTTCCAGGACCATTTTACACTTTTCTTTAACAAAAAAGAAATATGTACTGTCATTTCGGCATACTTGCTTGAGTACTTGTGCAGCTACACCGCTAAGCCGAGGAACTTTCGAAGTCCATTGCATCGACTTGCACAGGCCAATCGACGATCGGGGCGTAAACCATGTTTACCCATGATGTACCCAAAAAGTGGTATTTTGCTTGCACCAAATATACACTTCTTGAGATTTGCATACAACCTGTGCTTACGCATAAGTATAAGAAGCTTTTGGACGTGGGTACGATATACTGTGCGATGTACTTCATCATCCGACTTTCTGTCTATGTCTTTGCTATGAATAAAGACATCATCACGATAACTCGGTGGAAAATCCCCCACCGATCTCAACAGATTGGTAACACATCTGTTAAATGTCGCAGGGGTATTACTAAGTCCCTGTGGCAAGACCAGCCACTTCCATGACATACCGCTTGGGGTGCTTACTGCTGTGAACGGAAAATCCTGTTCACGCATAAGGATCAAGAAGAATCCATCCATCAGATCCATTGACGAAAAGAGAGTACTCTTTGACATATCATCAATGATTACGTCTTTTCGTGGTATCGGCGTTTGGGCCAGTACCGTTGCAGTGTTCAATTTATTGGATGCATGCACAATCCGCCATCCTCCTGTTGTTTTATGCACACAGAAGGTTGGAGAGCTATTGGGAAGTAGATCTCCTCACATGGTCTGCTGCTACGCGATCGGAAAAGAATATCTCAGTCGCTATAACTTGTTCACGAGGCAATGGCCATTGCTTCATGCCACAGTATTTTGAACCTGGGATTAGGTCGACTTAGTGTCGAGTGCCTTTATACTTAGGCAACTCGCACGGTACTGATTCAGGAAAGACATCCTTAGATTCTATTAAATTTTTGTATAGGGGGGTCATCTTCAAAGACTCCCAGAATTGGGACGTAATACGATCAATCAGAGTCTTCTCATCCAGGACACTTTCGTCCATCGATAAGGTTCTGAGAACCCATTCGTTCTTAAGAAATACTATTGTCGACCGAATATCGGCCACGTGTTGTCATGTGTGACAAGTACGCAGATCTGCTTGACTTTGCCACGCAAGAACCGTCTCGGTTCTAGCGTTGGCAATTGAGTTATCTCCGAAGTTGACTTCGGAGGCGCTAATAGATCAAGTGTATAAGCGCCTACATTTGATCTCTTGTTTACTAAGACATTATATTGTCTCGGTCTCTTCTTTGGAATTTATTTCCAAAGGTCAGGTTTCCGGGACTTTTTCCCAGAGAAACTATTTCGGGAGTATCCTCCCTAACTGCCTAGCTGTGGTTGTGCAACCACAGCGAGTCCTCTACGATCGAAAATTCAGTCGATCTAGGACTTTCGCACTGCCTCTAATAGATAGACGTTTCAACGCTTTTGGATGTTGCTTTCCAAGCAAACATCCTCGTTTTGTACACTCAGCTTATTCGAGTGGTCGAACTTCGACGCTGTCTCCGCTTGTGCACAGTCGTCGGTAGCTATATCCACGTCACAATGGTGAACCTTCGACGCTGCATGTGCTTGTGCACAGCCGTTAGGCACAGAGATCTTGTGCAGTCAAGCAAGCGACGGCCCACAAGTGAGTCCATCGAACTATCTCGTAGGACATCCACACCCTTGTGGACGCTCCAAGACGTTCATCGTTGGTCATCTCATGAAAAATTGATAGGCATCGCCAAGGCTTGATGCTGCCAATTTATGCATGGCTCGTACTTTTTAAGCCATGGCAATCCAAGGATGACACCAGATTTGTCATCTGAATCCAGTTCGATGAAATCACCATTGTATTGTTCAACCTTTGGCGTGTATTGGATACGAACTACACGTTACTTAACCGTTACAGATGCGCCTGTTGCTAGGCGCACTGTCATCCTCGTTAGAGGGATATCGCACTCACTTAACTGCGACCTGCTAGCAATTAGTGTCTAATAAAATTATTTGAGGCCCCACAATCGACTAGAAACTCAAGTGGCAATTTATTTGACACTTTTACTTTCAGAGTGATGAGGTAAGCCTCATCCCCTGGTGCAGTTACACACAATGTTTGTGTGTGAGGAGCAACTTTCGTCAAAAGACCTGCAAATTCTTTTGACGTTGCTAGATCAGTAGGGCGCTCCACACCTACTGACCCCAACCGTTTTTTGACGATCCGCCTCGCCTTTGCAATTTCGCAATAGCGTCGGATCCGCATCCTCCGCTGTTCTTACGGGAGGCCGATCTTTTCGCTCAGTGTTTCTAGGCATTGGCACTTCACTCAAAGACGTAGTGGCCCGTCTTTTGACAGCGATTACCTATTTGTAATCATTTGCAACTTGAAGAGCGAGATTTCTCGCTCTCCATGTACGAGAGATCCAGGTATCGTGTATGCCTGAGCATAAGCGTGAAGGTCACGCTTGCCCTACATCAAATCCAGGAGCTCGGCTCGAGCCCTGAATTTACGCGGGGCTCAGATGTTTACCTGAGCCGGGTCTTATTGATCTCATACGACCAAAAGCTAGTAGGTCGTGAGGCTTGAGCCCCAAGAAGGCCCAAGATTTGGCACGTTTGGCTAAGTTGGACATGCCAAATTTTTATTTTGTCGCATGATCATTCATGCAGCGAGCTTTAATAGCGTCGTGTAATTCGACGAACCATTCAAGAGGGAGTCGCCTTCGACTGCCTTAAACTTGAAGATTGCGATCTTTAAGCTTTTGGGTCGACGCGGAAGCGTCGGCCCATTAGCAGCATGTAAATGCTGCTGTCTCAACACCTCCGCGTGTTGAGAGCCTTACTAGTGAAGCAAGGCTACATTCTCTCTAGCCGCGTCGGGTATGTGCTATATGAACTCGGCTATGGCCGCATGCTGTTCATCTCTTCCCAGAGTGTACAGCATGGCGCCAACGACTGGCCCACCTACGACTGATCTCAATCGTCCGATCGCTCTCCATTCATGATCACTCAAATGAGTAATCCTTTCACGCGTGGTGTGATAGTCTGCTTGGGGGGATGGAAAGCTCCCTCCTTCATCGTCCAACATGTCCATGTTGGATGAAACGTGCGTAGGTCGTTGAACGGACTACGAAGTGCTACCAGGCCAGATGTAACGGAGCACCTTTCATTATTACTGATAAGTGCTAGTTGACCTTACACTGATTATGGTGTAAGTGAGGTGCCTCGAAACTACACGTACACAATAGTACAGAGGAAGGTTTCTATTAAGCTGAGGGTATTTAGTTTAAAGGTCTAGACTAAGTCTTTAGGATAAAGAAAAAAATAAAACTGTATGTATATATTTAGTTTCCTATGTAGCGATCTTCTATCTACTACTGAACTTATTATATTAATAACAAACTATGTATGGCGCCTCCTTGCGCACCGCACAATCGTTTCTTATAACGATTGGCGGTGTTGGTTTTTACCTAAAATAACCAATAAATTGAACTAATGCATCAATATTGCCAGATTTGGTAATATTGGAACTATTAAGTCAAATTATTCATAAAGATAATTATTTTAACTTCTCTGATCACAGAACATAATATTAATTAGTACTCGTAGGAAATAATATTATTAAACGGACACAGTTACCCACGCCTTTCCCTCTTCGACCGCCGTTTACTGTTTAGCTTCCATTATGCTACTACTGAGGTGGACTATTTTAGACTTTTCATGAACCGTCAATGGGGACATAATCGGGACGTCGGAAGGAAAAACAATTCCGAGCCAACATAGCAACACTCTTGTATTATCCTAATGGAAACTTTGCGCCGCCTCGCGAGCTCAGTGTTTGATGTGCATCGGGATAGTTTAAATGACACGCGACTTCCGGACGCTCGCTCTCTCGATATCACCTTTGTGGCAGATAGGCTTGCGGTTATGGGCACACCCAGCAATGCTCCCACCGATAAAAAGCGCAATGTTGTCAACGTTGATGACTTGGCGCAATTTTTGGACGCTCACCATCGCAACCACTTTATGGTATTTAATTTAAACGCACTGCTCTATACGCTAAATAACGAGCACGAGTCCGTGGCTGATAAGCTGCATGAGCAGCTACTTGAATTTAACTGGGAGCGTGACGGTATGAAGGCACACACGCCACCCTTGGACCTTATCTATCGCATTTGCTACGCTCTACACGCGTGGATTTTGCTTGACCCGCAGCACATTGCGCTTGTCAATTGCCAGTCAGGAAAGACTCGCAGCGGTGTCGTTGTTGCCTGTTACTTGTTGTTCGCCAGACTTGTAAATGATCCGATGGACGCCTTTGTCGAGTTTTACAAGAAGCGCTGGGATATGAAATCTCTTACATCTCAAGTGTTAAGGAAAAAGACGCCGCCATCGATTCAGCGCTTTCTTACGAGTTTTCACGAGTTATTGAAGCAGGAAATGCCAATTAATGACAATCCACTGCTTCTCAAGGCCGTGATCTTTCGACAACTGCCCGTGGAATTGCAGCCTTGTGTCCAGATTTGGGACGATTACAAATTAGTATACTGCACGAACACATCAGAGGGAGAAACTCATGGAGAAGCTCCAGTGCTGGACTGGAATGAAGAAGACGGATTTTTTGCCATTTTATGGGAGAACGGCATTGAATTGGATGGAGGTTTCTCGATTTTGTGTTCATTTGGAGCTAATTATGATAACGTAAATGACATGGATGCTTCATCTAAAGTGCTGTTTCGATATGCAAACTCGACATTTTGTCTGGCGCCCGGACTTGTGACACTTAAGAAACATGATTTGGACCTGATGAAGCAGTACGAGCATGGTTTTGATGGAGATCTGTTCTCAGTTGACCTAGTGCTGCATGAAAACAGCGCGAAGAAGCCTCCTAGTCTTGTAGGGAGGAATTTAACAGGAAATAATGCAGTGCGACAAGGCTTGATCGAGATGACTAAGCACCACGTAATTTTGCCAGACCCAGCTATGCACTCAAAATTAAAATGCATAGGCTTTTCCGATACACCCGCAACATTTGCGCTACAATGCTCTCAAAATGCGCCAAATCTGGCGTTAGATTTATTGCACACAAAAGGGTTCTCAAGGTTTTTTGCTCAGGAAGCAGCAGATGTTGCAGCTACAGAGCGGCAAGAAAGTAGCATTTTAAATCACGAAACGACAATTTGCACTAAGAATAGCCAGCAGACCGCAGGCAATGAGAGAGGAAAATGTAAGGCTATCACGACTCGTGAAAATTTATCTGTATCGACTAATAGTAATGACCACGCGACACCTACAAATGAACATACGACAAAAAAACATTTATTGATTGAGGGTAAAGCAGCTTCAAGCTTAGCAACCATGAGTGCTTTGATTGTAAGGTCATCACATAATACCTTGAATTCAGCAATTGATGTCGTTACGAATGCGCCTGGACCGCCAAAGCTTGAAATCAAGTCTGCAATGCCAAGTGACCTATTTTTGGCAAGTAGGCCAACTGAAGCAGTTGGCTTGTCAGTGGAAAGTGGTGAAGATACTAAGTGCGCCGCGCTTAAGAGTGGTGCTTCTTTTAAGGCGATTCAAAGCTGCTTGCTGAAGGACGGTGCTAAACCCTCGGCATTGCTGCCTATTCATTTATGTGAAAACTGTACAAGCAATAGCGGCGATATGAGTAGTGCACCTATCGCTTCTGAGACTAAGCTGAAGAATCGAGAAGAGTATGCCCGCTACTTTCGAATGCTGCGAATGGGATGTCCGAGGGAAGCTGTTAAACAGAAAATGCTTATGGACGGGCTTGACCCTGTAATCTTGGAACATGGCTCGAATTCAACATACAATTTGGGAAAAGACCGTACTGCTATTACACAAAGTGTGCCAGAGTCTTCAAACGATAAAGAATATACAAATTCATCTACAACTGAGGACAAGGTCGTTCCTGTGTCGGATGTATTGATGAAAGACTACAAAATCTACTCCAAATATTATAAAATGCGCAAAATAGGATTGTCCGATGGAGCAATTCGTCAAAAAATGAAAGCTGATGGCGTTGATGAGCGTGCAGTAGATCTAGGAAGTGACGTTTTTTTTTGTAATATGTCGAAACCGGATGAGATGCACAAGTTTGTTTCCTCCATGAAGGATAAGAAATTAAGGGATGATCCGAAGTATGCTAAGTACTTTAAAATGCTGCAGATGGGTCTTACCGAAGAGGCTGTGCGGAAAAAGATGATATCTGAATCTGTTGATGAGCGTGCTTTGGACCTTGGTGGTGATGAAGTTGCCTCAAAGTTGGTATCTTTGAAGGACAATGTCAAACTTCAGGACGACCCTGGTTACTCAAAATATTTCAAGAAGCTGAAAAATGGCCCTCTAGAGGGAGCTCTAAAACAGAAAATGGTAACTGAGAACTTTTTTGTCCAAGCGCTAGAGCTGGGACCCGAAGACTCGCGTTCGCAGCTACACGCCGGTGAAAATGCTATGGAATCATCAATTGCTACCATGGTAAAACCAAAGCGCGCACGTAAGAAGCTGCATTGGCAAGCTATTTCCGAGGAACGTATAAGCAATATTAATAAGCAGACCATTTGGGAAGACGAAAATGAGAATGTTAATTTTGAGATGGATATGGAGGAGCTTGAAGCACTCTTTTTTGCTAATTCGAACACAAGGAGTGCAAAAAGCAACTCTACATTTGGGCAGAGTAAGCCTATTCAACGAAAACAGACTGTAACGCTTATTGATGGAAAACGAGCAATGAATGCAGCTATCTCGCTGGCCCGGGTAAAGCTTTCTTACAGCGAAATTGCTGATGCGGTGGCCAAATTTGACCCGACTGGTCTGTCACTTGAGCAGCTCATCGGCATTAGCGAATTTTTACCAACAAAGGAGGAAATTGTACTAGTTTGCGGTTATGTTGGAGACAAAGAGCTGTTAGGCGAGGTAAGTTTTTATCTACCTCATTATTTTCTCGTATTTTTAAAACTAAGTTTAATCGATTTATTAGGCTGAAAAGTTTATCACTGAGATTGCAAAACTGAAGCGATATGCGTCGCGAATGGACTGCTTGGTATATAAATCATCATTTACGTCGCGCAGTGCCGACCTTTCCCTTTCTGTGGCTAATTTGCAAAAGGCAGCCGAGGAAGTTAAAGGCAGCCGACTTCTTAAGACCTTGCTGGCCATGGTACTAAAGCTGGGCAATACACTGAATGGAAGTGGTGAAGAAAATGAAATCAAGGGCTTCACCGTTGATTCGCTATTGCGATTGGGGCAGACAAAGGCTGTCAACCAGAAGACGACCGTTTTGCATTATCTGGTCCGGCTTATAAAGAAAAATCATCCCCAGATACTCAACTTTCAAGAAGAGCTTCCAAGTGTATCTCTTGCGGCACGTGAATCTTTTGAGACGATCGATAAAGATTTTAAAAAATTGAAGAGAGGGCTTGCAACTTTATACACGGAATTGAAGTTGCAAGAAAAGGTTGCAAGGACTTGTGGTAAAAAGTGTCATTTACTGATCTGACTTTCACTTGTATTCCGAGCAGGAAAATGAGAGCCATGGGCCGAAGAATGTTGTCAAGGCGATGCAAACTTCTGCATCTGAAATTGAAGATCAAATGGAGGCCCTTGCTGATATCATAGCAAGCACAAAAGAAGACGTTTTGAGTGTGTTGGATTACTTTGGTGAAGACCCAAAGCGTTGTCCTTCTGAATTTTTTGCCACGCTAGCGTCCTTTTGTTCGGTATGCGTTGGCTCATTTGAAAGCATTATTATATGAAATTTAGAGAATGCTTTTGTTAATAGATGTTCCAACGTTCGCGAAATGAGGTCGACTCTGTGGACGAGGCTGAACGCTTGAAGATGCGGCGATTAAGTTTCTTCGGACATGCATCAAACTCGAAAACTGGAGTAAATTCTGAAGTCCATCGTCCAATTTTGGAACGCATGCATAACACAGTTGATAAGCAGCAATTTAACGATAATTAAATGATATCTGATCATATTTTACGTGACGTCTCCTGCATAATTTCACCTGATTTAAATGGTGCGTCGATTTACAAATGCTCACCGCCACCCGATAGATTTTCTTTTAACACGCTTGAAATGAGCCACTCGCTTCGCTTGCGGCGGCAAGGTGACCGGTCGATTATTTGAGGCAAGAACCCGTACCGCTCCTCCGACAGGACTGCAGACAAACAAAAAGCACAAATTGTTAGAAATCATATTAATATACCTTAGAGTAATTTAAAACTTACATCCGAGGTGCTGCTATTCCCTCATTGACATCGCGAGGTGGCAAAGTGGTATCAATCGTTACTAGCGACAAATCAAATGAGACTTGTTTAGACGCCAAAGAGACATCTGCATCTGTGCCGATCGCGCTTTTACCGTTTCCCCGCTGTTTTTTTAAGATACTGAGCATCCAATTTGAAGTTCAAATTATCATACGATAAATTGCGAACCAGTAAGAAAAAAATGTACCTGCGAATTTTTTCGGAAGCAGATGACCGCTTCCGTTTGCCTTGAAAGGAAAGCAGTCGATCTTTTTGTTTCGTTTTAGGTCCTCCTTGTGCATTTTGATCTAAAGCCGACATACTTAGTCGTCTTGAAAAGTTTGTTGGAGGCGATATTCTACTTGGTTTGCCGTTGCTTGAAATCAATAGTTCTGCTAAATCTGGCGAAGACTCGTTACCACGCAATATATTTTCCGCAACGTTTTCAATACCATTTAGCCCCTGGGCGTTGGCTAATCTCTCCCTATCCACGCAAAATCCAATCAGTCATGCGCAAACATAAGAATAAGGATCGAGTGCTTTTTGCACACCGATCTGCTTACTTTTGAGCGTACAAACTCCACCTTCGCGAAGTAATTGGTGGAGGAAACTCGGGCGGAGAAGGGGTTCTCATCTGCTGCAGAGCTTTTCTAGCCTCTTCGCCCTTGCTTCTGCGGCGATGCTCCTCTTGACGATAATCTTCGAGCCTCTTTTCATACTTCTTGCGTAACTCAAGCTCTGCTGCTAATTTGTCTTGTAGAGACTGGATTTGAGAGACTTGATTAGCAACCTACAACCACAATCATATTAGAAAAGATTGCAGGCCATAAGAGAGAATTATTCGTACCACTCCATTAAGTCTGGTAATCTCCGCGCGCTCCGTACGCCGCGATTTGCCCATTTGAATATGGCTCACACGCGAAGCAAATTTTAATGATTTGATCGTCTCATTCACGTCAGCACTTGAAGGGCTAACGTGCACGAGCAATAAAGTACGGTTGGCGTGGCCAGTCAAAGAATCCTGGAGCAGGTGAGTAAGCTTCGAATTCCGGAAAGGGATGTGCTTTTCTTTCGCCAACGAGGCTGATAAAACATCACCCACAGCTGCGAGCGATTTATTAATGTGCTGTGATTCCCTTACGGTACTTGCTGGTGTTTCCGCCGTCTTTGAAAGCCGTTCCGACCCAGCCAAGTCCACAAGAGCCAACCTTCCAACTACTTTATCGCCATTTTCCTTGCTGGTACGATGAATATTAATAATTAAAACAGTGTGGGACCGGTCGCTACGATCGTTCTTCACCGCGGCGCGACTTTTGTTGGCAATAGTGTCCTGAAATTCGTTGACACTTGATGCATCAACTGTCACCACATTCTTCAAATAAACACCAGCATCTGCATGTCGAATCTCTACTGTTGACAACGAGTGATTCTGCTGATTACCGCACATACTGGTAGCACCAATATGACAGCCCATGCCTGCGATAGGCGAACTCCTGTCCGCTGATACTGTCGATCCAGTACACGTGCTCGCAATAGGAGCAGTACTAGTGCTAGGTTGAGCTAGCAGGTCGTAAATGTCCTCGTTATAAATTTCCACGATCTGAATTTTCACCTGGAAGTCGTACATGTGCTGCTCTTGCGCCAATGAGGCATAAATTAGGTCACCTGATCTATAGTACAGTCCTTTATCGCTCTCAGAACCTTGCATCGTGTGAGTCTTGCCCGAGCCTGTCTGACCGTAAGCAAATACGCAGGCGTGGTGGCCCGCGACAGCCGAGAGCACGAGTGGCGCCACCTCTTTAAAAACTGTAGCTTGCGAATTTTGCTCATTAAATACGCGAGAGAAGGAAAAGCTCTTGTAAAGTGCCCCATCTACCGGTGAAAAAACACTTAGTTCCTGTGCTGAATCGACCTGGACACGCTTGCGGCGCTTGGCTGGGCTCATGCCCTCGCTCTCATCACCGCTGGTGCCTGCAAGGGGTGTCGGCATGGGCCGAACGCGACAAAACACGCGAATATTTCCTTGTATCTCTGCCAGCCGCGTCTCTAGCTTGCCACGAGCTGAGCGCTCATGGGTCAGGGCGTTAATCGTCGCACGTTCGCGCTTTTTATCCCGCTCCAGTGCGGACACAAGTTCAGCGCCTAGTACGCCAAAGTCATGGCTACAGAGTCGAAAAGAAGCGGAGACGTCATGCATGAGTGCCGCTACGCTAGCGCGCAGCTGAGACACCAGCTTTTGCGCGGGCAACCTCAACGCTCCGTCGTCCATAATCTCAAACCTGGCGCGTATTAAGGCGCGGGAAACTACGAGAAGAAAAATATTTTCGAAATATGGATCACAAGCCAATTAAGTACAGTTTGTGTGCTTAACGACTTAGACCTGCCGCTTGGGTGTGGTGCACATAGTGACTTTTCCTTGTGTACGTGATGCACATAGGTGCATTCTTATTATAAGGAATGACGGCTAGCGTCATTCGTAATCCGAGGTATTCATAATTATACGCTCGCTCGCAATGTTGGGGTACACATCTACAGAGGTGGCATCTATTGACGCGCTAAAAAAGGTTTTGTATTTAATTCTATTAAATAGAAATCAGTCTTAAAACTCCTTCGTGGTTAACAAGTGCGCACGTGAAGCCGGCCGGATTACCGCTTCCGTTACGACCCAGGTAAGGAGGCAGCTCTCTTGTTCCTGGATCATGTGGACCGACTACAGGGGATGCCCGAATCCATTGTATCGGATCGGGATTCACGTTTTACGTCAGGTTTTTGGCGTCATGTGTTGAGCTGCTGGGTAGCAAGCTCCACAGGTCAACAGCCGATCATTCCCAGAACGATAGCCGAATAGAACGTGTCACTCGGGTCGTGGCGGATGTATTGCGCACGAAAAAAACTCCCAAAGATTGGAGCAATTAGTTGCCCTTTGTGAAGTTCGCTACTAAAAACAGCGTCCACACCAGTACGGGTGAGACATCGTTTTATAGAAACGATGTCTCACTCGTACTGGCGTGGACGCTGTTTTTAGTAGCGAACTTCAAGGAATGCGCCATCCTCGTACGCCATTCTCGTTTTTAAGCGTAGTATAAAAACTGCACTTTTATGTAGGGTTGTAGTACTTAATCAAACATTTTCTTCTACTCTAAAACGTTCATTGTATTTGCGACCATGTTGGTCCGCATATTGTTTTTGCTTGTCCTGTGCACTTGCTATCGCGTCACGGACTTTTCGTGTGATAGCTAATCGCTCATCCTCAAAGCGTTCTTGCCCCCTCACGCTTTTAACATCAAACTTGGCTATGACACCGCCAATAGGTCAGTCATAGGACGTAGTTGTCAATAATGAAACATCAGGAGCACAGGCACTTCTTGCCGTGACTCCGCAGTGACATCGTGACCACTGATTAATCGGCAAGGTCAGCAGATCAAGTTTCTGACGTAGACATGATACTCTCACGGGTCATCGTCATTTCGGCGAAACTGTGTCCTTCTTTCGCACCGAGCGTAGTGAGCCCCCCCCCCCACTAAGATTCGGGCCCTGGAGATACTCCGAAATTACTACCTCGTTTTATCGGGCCGTGACAGTGGTCAAAGAGGTGTTAGAGACCCAATTTATAGGCGGAAGACGCACCCCGTCTTTTACGTGTGTCGTCTGAAACGGTATGTTATTCCAGAAAGCACATACCGCCATCAGTCTAAGGAGACCGATGGTGACGCTGACCGTAGGTCGAACCTCGTTCGGGGGGGGGGATGAAAGACTTCCAGCCGAATGATTCCTTTCCACCGTGATATGGGTTTGGAGAGCAAGGTATATTGCGCGCGTAACGCGGAAATCTCAGCATCAGCTTCTCCAAAATGTCCAGCCGAAGTTTTAGCCTTTCGTAACCCTGGCGATCCTTCGTCGACCATCACGGAGATCCAAAGTCAGCCGCGAGACTTAACTTTCGAGATTTCCGATCCGTCGTTCAGCAGCGCTCACCACCTCCGACTGAACGGAGCGAATTAGGCTGTCGTACGTAGGTATGCGAAATCGATTCTCCTATCGGACGCCGCCTGCACTGAAGGATGCTGCTAGAAGCCAACGCTTCCTTGTTGGAAGGTTGATTTCCCACCGATCCGTGCAGCAGAAGCTTTAAATCCTCGTCCAGTGGAGAGGATACCCCAAGAGATTCGACTCTTGGAACCGGTCGACGCCCTGCGCGTCGACTTACCGGTCCCGGTGTCTGCCTATGAAGCCAGTTGTCGCTCCGCTAGTTCCGAATGGACCAGCAGGAGCGGCGTGACGAGAAGAAACAGGGGGTACAGTACCGCCCATGATTTCTCTCACTCGCAAGCGAGCAAAGTTGATTCGCTGCAACCATTGATTTGCCACATCGGAATGCAGCTGGTAACGGCGCAGGAATTCGCGTCGTATTGGTCGGTTGTTTCATTCGAACGCAACGCCATCGAAATCGGGGAAACACGGTCAAGTAATTTTTGCTGAACTGTAGATGCCATAATAATCATGTGCGTCTATAGTAGCGTGCTCTAGGAGCGACGCACTAGTTCCCCCGAACGAGGTCATTCGGATGGAGGTGGCATCGATGCCACCAGCCATATAGCCGCGTTTATACGACTGGCTTGTGACACTGACTGGACACGATCACGTGCCGTTAATTTAGCTTCATGCTCAGGATCTTCTGCTTAAGATCATCGTTGCGGTGATGGTCTGACACGACAGATGCTGGGTTTTTACCCAACTGAGACGCAACTGCACCTATATAGGCAGTGCTCTCATGAATGGTCGCTGCGCTAGCTAGCGCAGACGACGAGACAGTTGCCTCGTTGACGTAAGGCAAGTTTGCCTTTGCAGCGTTGGGCATCTCCACGTTAGGAACAATGGGTGAAGTTTGGATGGACAATATAGCGTCATCACCCTTCCCCATTTGCTTGTTGCAGTACCTCACCCGCATCCGATTTCTCTTCAACATGATGTTCGACTTACTCCCTACCACCATAGACCACCTCAGCAGGTGCAGCCGGCTTGGTTGCTCCACCACCGCGATTATTTTAGGCTTATAATCTGTTTGGCAGGAACGCACTTCAGCAGAAATTGGTAGAAGTAAGAGTAATTTAATTAACAATCAATTTTAACCTCCTAAGACTAACTAACATGCATGCGCAAGCGAGCACCTCCAATCCTTATCGCCTACTTCCAGCTCATCTTATCGCTTATTTACAGCTCAACTTATTGCTCTTCCTCGATTTGCTGCACTTTCTTATTGCTCTTTTTATGACTTGCCAGTCAAGTGCGGACGCTCTTGACCTTATCTCACCTATTAAAACCGGTAAATTCTAACACGAATAGTCTCACATTTTCTCTCACCGCACGCCTAATAAGACTATCGCTCGGCTCACGAGTGTAGGGCGTGACAGCTTGCAAGCGTCCGTTAACACTGGAGAGGAGATAATAGTCAGCGCCTGCCCAAACTTAGTATCACAAAAATCCTTCAGACAGCCTGTCTCTCTACGAACGCGTCATTAAATTTGATTATAAGTATTTATCAGGCTGTCTCTTCAAGCGTCATCGCGAGGGGGCTGTGTTGATGGGTTCAAAACTTGGTGATCTAACAAGGGCCAGACTCTTAGAATGCTTCGCAGTAAAATGGGCCTCAGCTGGTACCGCTTAAGAATTTTGTACTCGAATTGCGGAGAGCATAGTCTGAGGCACGAAGTTATGAAACGGGGGATTCCGTTCATTAGACTTATAAAAAACTCATGCGCAAGAGAACTCAAATCGGCGAGGCGCTCAACTGAAGCTCTCGGTCAATTTGGTACGGACTTTAAAATTGATTGTAGTGCTATCAGCATGATTGCCCGCTGGCTTTGAGCTTTGAAGCTTTGCGGTATAGCGCAGCTCGTTGAGGGCGACATATTAATGGTGTTATTCGCGCGCTGTGTCCCATTTTTCGAAGCAACGCTTTAGAGAAGTATTCAAAGCGTTTGTGGCGCGCAAGGGCGTGTTCCAAATACGGGCAACTTATAAAAAATATCGCAAATGTATCAGCGCCAAATAGCAAAAGTAATGCTGCAAGGGCGATTCTTTTGTGCGCGACTGACGCGGCAATTAACAGGAATGATGCGTTTCATATCAACGACTATAGTGTGGGTCTGATACCGGAGCATACTTACGTTGTTCAAGAATGGTGCCAGATACTTTCGAAACGTTGCCAACGACCAGAATAGAGATGCGTTGGGCGAGAAGCAATGCAATCCTACAACAGTGCCTCGATTTTGAAAAAAAGCCGGCAAGCGAGAGTTGCAATGGAGTGTGTATCGCCAACGCTCTCTCTGCTTCATTGTGGCTATTGCAGCTACATTATTGCTCGCTTCTATGCAAGAGTAGATGCAAGTGCCAAAAGAGTGTGCGAAGGCCAGCGAGCAAGACATCCCGACGGTACCTATTTCGTAAGTATTTAAACGCAGGAGTGTTGCCAAGGTACACCATATGTATGTATTTCTTAGATGCGTTCTTATTGGAAAGTAAAAATTGGGTGTAATTCACTTTCGTAGGAACATCAGGTGGTGATGAAAGATTAGTTTGACAATATTTCTTGTCCAATGGAAACATTTCCTAGAAATCAGGCTCAGATGTAACATGGTTAGCATGAGAATTAAGGACATCAATCCATACATCACTTCGGTATTTGCCTTTTACCCAACAGGTAACAGCCGCAAGAATCAACCTCGTTTGTCGTCAGCTCGGAAGGCAAGTATGTCCGCTGAGAAATCTGAAGTCATCCTGGGAAGTGACAATTACTTTCGCTGGGAATTCGCCTTTTATGCGGATGGGCGCTGGCGCGAAAGGGACTACTGGCACATGTATAATATGTGAACGATCCGTCGGAGATAAGTGAAGGATGGTTGCTCAACGATATGAAGGCTCCGGGACTTATTGCTCATGGGATTGCATCAGTACACCATAAACAGAATTCGGTCGGCTACCTCGGCTCTTCATGCGGAGAAAACGCGCAAGGACTTCTACAATCGGGCGACGCTGCACACCGTGTATCGATGACCCATCCTCTTTATGACTTCAAGATGGAAGACGGAATGACGATGATGTCCAAGCAACTCGACGATTTTAAAGAACTGGTCGTGGGTTTGCAGACACTGAACGAACCTCTGGATGAAGCTCGACAATTGGTGACTGCTGATCAGTCTTCCGGGGGAGTATGAACTGATCTTCTCGATCATGGAAAATTCCAAGGACACCCCGCTTATCGAGGTCAAGGAGAAGCTGCTGAGAGAATTTGGACGAATGGAGAAGAAGAAAAGTCAAGTGCGTGCACAGACAGTACCCCCCTTGGAACGGCAATGGTGACAGTGATACCGTGTTTGCCGTGGGAGGTCGATCAGCCGGTTGGTTGATTGATAGTTGTGCGATGGCACACATTTCCCCGTATTGCGCCGAATTCATTGGGTACGAAACACTTGCAAGCTCCATTGAAGTTACCATTTCAAATAGTAACAATCTTCGTGTATACCGAATGTCGGTTACGTAATCGTCCTCTTTGACGAGTACGCAGATCTGCTTGATTTTCCAGTGCAATGGAAAGTACAAAATGGCGGGATTGATCTGGTCTGCACCTCTTCACGGTCTCGATGTTGTTTGAGAGTACTTTTTCACCCACTCTAAAGCGTTCATTATTTTTGCGACCATTTCGGTCCGCATATTCTTTTTGCGACCATTTCGGTCCGCATATTCTTTTTGCTTGTCCTGTGCGCTTGCCATTGCGTCACAGCTTGAAGTGCCTCTTCTCCTTCCTCAACGAGGGTTAGGTCCATGGGTTCCGGTCTATTAGACGGTTTCCAAGTGCTTGCTGGGCATCTTTGTCCCAGCAGGGACCCTGGCATAGCAGCGAGCCATCATATGGGCGCGCTTGACATGCAGAGGCTCCAGCTAATGGTCTCGCGCATATTCTAGGGCGTATATGCCGGAAAGGGTAAAATACTCTTAAAGGGCACCGAAGGCAAACGGATACGCGTGGTGGAAGCTCTGCACATTCCAGGTTGGGATCGACGATTGCTGTCTGTCGCAAATTGGCTGACAGGGACATGAGTATAGATTTTCGTCAAGATTCAAGGTTTATTTCGAACAAGTCGAAGGCAGTGGCTTTCGGGCAGAAAATCGGCAAGACATGCGTGCTGTAATGCCATCAAGACATAGCACAGTATGGGAAGTATGGTCAAGTTAAAGATGAGTGCATGCTTGAATTGGGCACCCAAGAGAAGAAGTGCAGCTGAAAACACAACTAGCAGCGACGGAGATATCAATGATTAAGAAAAAGAAGGTCGAGAATTCGTTCGGTGGTTGTTTGAAAGGCAAACTGACGGTGGAGAGATTCTCATCGCGATTCTAAACTCGCGCATCAAGTGTACTGGAGCTTGTACACACGGACGTAATAAGCCCTATGAAGACAAAGTCAAAAAGTGATGCTAAGTACGTGCTCACTTTAATGGACGACCTGCTGAAAGCTCTTGTGACACTTCCAGAAGCACTTTCTCCTTGAGGTTGCTGTTCAGGAAATCTGTGCCCACGTCCATTTGCTCGAACACATACTCCTTCGCCACAATCACCGCCAACACAACTCGTATGGAGCTCATGTTAGCCACCGGTGAGTACGTCTCGAAGAAATCCACACTGAGTTCTGTTTGAACCCTTTTGCAACAAGCCTTTCCTTGAACTTGATGACCGTGCCATGTTAATCCAGCTTTTTTCGCGAAGACCCATCTACATCCGATAGGTCGTACATTTTCGGTTCTTCATACAAAGACCGAGAAAAATGATCGTCTTTTTCTTTATTGCTATCCAATTCTAGTCCATTTTCAAGTATGAGCACTGGTTCGTGACTGCGACGTGCTCTAGCTTATTAGGGTCGAAGTACCATGTCACCCTGCCGGTAGACCGGTTTATCAGGCATACTGCCGTGTTGACCGCTTTTACCCACCAATCAAAACACTTTTGAAGCGTATCATCGCCCTTGCCTTATCCATGATTGTCCGGTTGGCTCGTTCCTCCACGCCGTTTTGCTATGGGCCGTTTCTGGTATCAGTCGTACAGTATTTGCACATCGCCTTGTTTACGAATTCCGTTTCGTTGTCCGAACGCAAGCACTTGACCCTAGTGTTCCACTGTCTTCCGTATAGTGTCTTGGACTCCTTGAACTTCATCAATACTTATCTAATCGTCTCAAGAAAGCACGCCACCACATAACGAAAGTACGAAAGGCGTGGTGTGCAAGCTAAAAAAACCATTTATGAGCTAAAGCTAGAGACGAGTGATGCCACAAAATCATTTTATGAAGATCGGTTCAGAGCTGCGGGGCAGATCAATGTGTATACGTGCAGCACAATCGCGACAACATGGTATTTGTTTGCATG